>NW_007123702.1:81380-92319 GCF_000164805.1 Carlito syrichta
GGCTGAGGCGGAAGGTTCACCGGAGCCCAGCAGGTTGAGGTTGCGGTGGCTGGGAGCGGCCACTGCACTCCAGTCTGGGCGAGAGTAAGACTGCAACCCAAAAAAAAAAAAAAAAAATAGTAGTTCTGTTTTAATCATCCCACAATATTTACATGTGTTAAAATAACATGCTGTACTCCAAAAAAAAAAAAAGAATAGTGGTGCCCTTAAAACACACATACAAATAAGGAGAGAGAACAGATTTGGGAGAAAAGATGAACTTGATTTTGAATTTACTAAGGACATAAACCTAGATGAAACTGCCCAGCAGGCAGAGGAAAGGTAAGTTTGAAATCAGGAAAGGAGATTTAGTGGTCATCTCTACAGAAGAGATGCTCACCAGAGAAGAATTTATAATGAAGGAGACTAAGGCCTGAGAGATAGCTTTATTTAGAAACTGCAAGAAGGAAATACGGAAGAAATGGCTGTGGAACAGTGTGAAGTTTACGGTACCCTTCCAACATTGAGATTTCACTGTATGCTCCTTTTTCCTTGCCTTATGGTTAAGCGTTTCTGGCACTGATTTGCCACTCTCCACCTGCCACTTTCAGAAAATGATCTTTTTATACCTCTTCTTCATTTCCTATTTTAAGTTTCCACTCTATCCCTAGCAGGTCATCACAAAGGGTCACCATGTACGTTTCTAGGAAATTTTTCCTGATGGATTGTTTTACTTTTGCTTAGATCAATCAATGTTTGTCTACTACTTTCCCAGCTATGTAAATAATCCATACAGTCCACTCAATGCAGTCTTAAAGATTACTAGTAAAAGTGTGTGTTTTATCTTACTGTGCTGGCAAAGCAAGGGGCAGGGGCTACTTGAAGACAGAAAGTAGGCAATATAAACATGAGAAAGATGGCATTCCCTGTTCTCAGAAAGCCCAGAAGCCGGGCTTGGTGGCTCAGCCTGTAATTCCAGCGCTTTAGGAGGTTGAGGTGAGTGGATTGCCTGTTTGAGACCCACCTGGGCAACTTGGCGAGACCTCATCTCTACAGTAAATCAAAAAATTAGCCAGGCGTGGTAGCGCGTGCCTGTAATTCCAGCTACTTGGAAGGCTGAGGCGGAAGGATCGCTGGAGCCCAGCAGGTCGAGGCTGCGGTGGCTGGGAGCGGCCACTGCACTCCAGTCTAGGTGACAGAGTGAGACTCCAACTCAAAAAAAAAAAAAAAAAGAAAGAAAGCCCAGAAGAAATTGCAAGAAAGAACTCTGAAAAGATAAGTAGGTAGTCTCTGGTCAGTGCTCTCAGAGAAGAGGGGCCTACCCAGATAGACTGAAGGGGGAGGAGACACATGAGGCCTCAGTTAGGGGTCTGGCGACCTGGGGGTGAGAAGCAGAAGGGATCACAGCAGTGAAGAAGAAGAGGACACCCTGTTCTTGGCCACAGTGGAGATGCAAAGGCAAAGATTAAGGGCTGGGACAGTCAGAGAACAGGGAAGAGTCAATGCTCTTTCTTCTTCCTTTTTTAATTTTTGAATCAGGGTCTTGCTCTGTCACCCAGGCTGGAGTGCAGTGGCACAATCAGGGTTCATCGCAGCCTCGACCTTCTGAGCTTTTTTACAGGAGTGAGCCACTGCACCCAGCTGAGTAGATGTTATTTCTTTTCTTTTTCTTTTTTTTTGAGTTGGAGTCTCACCCTTGTCACCCAGGCTGAAGTATAGTCTTATTGCTGGAGTCCAAAATAAGACTTAAATTATAACTATTTCTTTTTTACATTAACAAAAGAAAAATTCTCTCAAACTTTTTGTTTTCAGTTTCACTGATTTCCTTTGTTTTTCTTCTTCTTTTCTTTTCCTTTTTTTTTTTTTTTTAGAAAGCAGGATTTATTGAGAGGACAGAAAAGCTCCCACAGTGGGAGGGGACCTGAAGGGGCTGCCCTGATTTCTATTCTTTATTATTCCTCTTTTCTGTTTGCTAAGATTTATTTTGCTTTTCTTTTTCTAGTCTTCTGACAGAAGCTTAGTCGTTCATAATATGAGCATTTAGTGCTATAGATTCCCCTCTGAGACACCTTTAGCTGTATTAGTTTTTAACATTGTACATTATCCTTTTCATTCATATATTTAAAAAATTTTAAAATTTCTTGTAACACTTCCTCTTTGATTCACAAATTATTTAGAAGTGCGTTGTTTAATTTCCAAGTATTTCAACATATGGCTTTTTATTATCTAACTGAATTCTTCCCATCCAAGTACTAACCAGGCCCAACCCCACTTAGCATCCGAGATCAGATGAGACTGAGTGCGTTCAGGGTAGTATGGCCAGAGACTGTAACCTGATATTTTTTAACCAAAGAAAAAAATTTATAAAACTTCATTTTAGTTAATCTTCTAAAAGTAAAAGAATATGGTGTTAAGAATCAATATTTCTAAGACATTCCCCCCTTATTAAATTACACAACTTCTTTCATAAATGTTTTTCTCCCTAGTTTTTATATATCACTCCTCTCAAATAATTTACAGTCCTCGAACATCCTTTCTTCAGAAGTCATTCTATAGATATGGGATGATGTCAAATTGTACTTTTCCTATCAAGTCTCTCCTAGTTACCATTACCCCTTTTCTTAACAAGGCAGAACTGATTATCCTCTCATTTGTACAAAATACTTCTCCAACTTTACCATGGGCCTTTTATTGTGATAATAAAAACTTACTCTGAGTGTGGAAAAACAACACTTTTCTATTCCCTCACTCAACAATAATCACCAACACAGAAGACTCCCGTGGCCTAATGTGTAGGTCTTCCCCCCATACCAAGCAGCAGACACCAGCAGGATGTTCTCCAACTCAAGTCAATTCTGATATGACTGACCTGGAGATAGCCTCCCATCCAACAGCTGAGGGTTCGGTCCCCAAGACTGTCCTCCCACTTCCAACACCAGTCACAAGTTCAGGACTCCTGCACTTCTGAGCATCCAGCTTTAAATCACTGTTCACAAGGCTGGGCACGGTGGCTCACGCCTGTCATCCCAGCACTCTAGGAGGCCAAGGTGGGGATATTCCTAGAATCTAGGAGTTCGAGGCCAGTCTATGTAACATAGCAAGACCCTGTCTCTAAAACAATAATTTAAAAAATAAAAAAATTAGCCAGGCATGGTGGCAAGAGTCAGCTACATGGGAGGCTGAGGTGGAAGGATGTAGTGAACTGCAAATTGTGATTGGGCCACTGTACTCTACCAGGGCCACATAGTGAGACCTGACTCAAAAATAAAAAGAAACCAGGATGCCAACAACCCCCTCCTTGGGTTTAATTTGATAGAGCAATTCACAGAACTCAGGGAAACACTTATTATAAAAGATATTACAAAGGATACAGACAAAGAGATGTGTAGGGTGAGGCAGGGGGATAGTGTCCACACCCCTCCTTCCAGGAGCCTCCCCGCTTCTGCTATCCAGAAGTTCTCTGAACCCTGTCTGCTTGGGTTTTTCCGGGGGCCTCATGACATGGGCATGGCTAATGAAGTCCCTGGTGAGTAACTTAACCTTCAGACTTTTTCCAAGTCCAGAGGATGGGGATGGGGCAGAAAGATCCCAACTGTCCCACCATGCCTTGGCCTTTCAGGTGACCAGCCCCATCCTGAAGCTAGGGGCTGCCAGCCACCAGTCAGTCGGCTATTTGCATACAAAGAGATATCCTAAGAGATGCTAAGGATTGCAGTTGTAGGCCAGGAAAGAGAGTCCCAGACTAAGTCTACATTTCCCAGTATCACACAAATTTTTTTACTGCTTCTCTCCTCCTTCTCTATTATAAGCTATTGAGGGTGGGACTGTGAGCTATCTTCATGTTCCCAGTGCCATGTACTGAGTCTTGCTAAATAATGGGGGATGAATCTCAAAGTTTCTTGAAGAAATGACAAGACGAATCACAGCTGCCTGAATGAAATTCATTATTCCCAGGTGTCTTCTTAAGATAAATGAAGATACTGATACAATATTTTTGCTTACTCCTGTTCTCGAGTGGTGTCACCAGACAGACCTTCTACTACATTTAAAGATGAGCTCCCATGTTTAGTCAAGTTATTTATTCTATTCAGAAAGACATTTTCAACGTGTTTTTTTAAAATAACCACTATTCAAATTATCCTCAGCTTGTCTTCAAACAGATGCCACCCTAGTCCTTTAGAGAAGCAGCCCTCAAGCGCTTCTCCCATGATATGTAGCAGATGACATCTAAGCGCGTGAAGAACTCCCATGGGTCGAGCCACCACCGCTTCCTCTTATCCTAACTACACCTCTACTCCCAACTCCCAAAGTATTTCAGAATGAAAATGAGGACAATGTTATTATAGTGATAACTTTGAATTCACTGACACTTACTTTTAAGAAATCTAATTTAAATAAACTTAAAAATTATTTACAAAATCACTATTATTTCAATTACCATTGAAGGAAATGTCTTGTGACAAATCTCAAGATCATTATGACACACCACAAGGGAACCACTGTTCTTTATTACTGAAGCCTGCCTTCAAGCCTCTTTCTAAGGAGTTGCAGTGATATTTAATATTAGAGAAAACAAATTTCAGTCTTTTTTTCTTTTTTCTCAGTGGATCACATAGAGATACTTTTCATACAAGGTAGAACATTACATGCACCCAATTGTTACGCTGTGCTGCTATACGAGGAGCTATTATCATTAGGGCCAAGTGGAGAGTCAAAATGAGATATTTTATAGATTTAAAAGGGCACAGAATCAGAAGGTTGAATATTGCTCAGCCAAGTGCATCTGAAAAACACAGATCGATACAGGTTTTTTTTAAACCGCAAAGCATTCTCATAGGGCACACTTTTCTGGTATCTGAAGCTTTCTCACTTACCAATACACATGTCCCAACAAAGAAAGGGTAAAGCAAGCGGAATCCCCAAATTCAGTAACCATATCGTCATGGCTTTTCTGCTTACTAAACACTCCGCCAGATAAGATCTGCTCCCCTTCTGCGAGCCTTCAAAATACAAATACAGTCTTTAAAAAATCAATATAAAAAGCACTTTATATAAAGACATTCTTCATTATCAATGTGTGTTTAACTAGAGAGACAATATTTTTCTAAAAAAATTTTTAAAAGAAATTTAGAATAGTGGTAAACATGTATTTAGAATCACTGAAGAGACTAGTAATTCATGACCTTAAAATTTCAATTTTGCTTTTAAAAACAGAGCCCAGTTAGATTTAGTTTCTATATGGACAAGTCCAGTCTGAGCAGCATATTCGTAACTCATGTCAGAAGAAACAGAAGATGGGCATGCTGCGGGGGCAGGGGTTGCAGAAACAGCTCTTCATGAATAAATGCAGAGGCCCACTTGGATCTGTACTTCCCTGAAGTAGAAAACTGTATGCAAATTAAGCAAGACTAACATATTTTAATTAAACATAGCATACTTAACGGCCTCAGCCATTTTAAGGTTTATCAATGAAACTTGCCTAGCACTTTACCTCTCTTTGTTGATCATATTTTCTTAACATAGGAAATTATGTTTTCCAAATGAAAAAAACCAAAACTGCCTGATTTCACCATCTATTTTTAGCACACTGATGTTTGTAATGATTTGTGTTTTAAAGTTTTTAATTAAAAACAATCAAAATCATCATGTGAAAAACTCTCAAGCAAGTTTACACAGCATATCTGGAACACAAAAGGTAGATATCTAAAGTCCCTTTACTATTGGTGGAACTTTTAAATAAAAGTATGAATATTTATAAACGGGACAAGAAAGTTAATGTAAGAATTGGCTTAAGAAACTAACTCTCAAGTTAGGTAAAAAAGTAGGCTTTAATCTACTCAATATTTGAATCTTGGAAATTTAAAAATAAATCATCCCGCGCCTTGGGAGGGCTGAGGTGAGTGGATTGCCTGAGCCTGCGGGTTCGAGACCCGCCTGGGCAACTTGGTGAGACCTCATCTCTACAATAAATCAAAAATCAGCCGGGCGTGGTAGCGCGCGCCTGTAGTTCCAGCTACTTGGAAGGCTGAGGTGGAAGGATCGCCAGAGGCCCAGGAGGTCGAGGCTACGGTGGCTAGGAGCGGCCACTGCACTCCAGTCTGGGCGACAGAGTGAGATTTCGACTCAAAAAATAAAATAAAATAAAATAAAATAAATCAAGGTCAGACAGACCAGCTCAACCCTGTAATCCCAGCACTCTGGGAGGTCAGAAGGATTACTTGAGTTCAGGAGTTCAAGATCAGCCTGGGTAACATAGCAAGACCTCATCAGTACAAAAAAAAAAGAAACATAAACAACTAGCCAGGCCTGGTGACCCAAGGTTGGAGTTCCAGCTATTCAGGAGACGGAGGCAGAATAGCTTGAGGCCAGCCAGAAGTTGGAAATTGCAGTGAGCTGTGACTGTACCACTATACGCCAGCCTGGGAAACGCAGCAAGACTTTGTCTATAAAAAAAAATAGATAATTTAATAACAAATGTCTCAGAAATTTTTAGATATTTTAGTTAGCTTAAATTAAAGTCATCTCCATTCTTGCAAGGTGCAGTGGTTCACGCCTATAATCCCACTACTACTGTGGTAGCCATGAGTGTGTCACTGCACTCCAGCCTAGGCAACACAGTAAAACTCCAACTCAAAAAAAAAAAGTCACAAAATAATGTAGATATGTATCAGTCTGTGGTGCCTTTCCAAGACTTATTCGTATCTTCCTACTGTAAACCTACCTACAAACTAAATACACGTAAGTGTTATAAATATCTGCTTAGTCACATTTACCATTATTTTACCTCCTACAGCACAATAAGAAGCTTAAAACACTCTCTATCTCTATAACTTCTCTATCTCTAGCTGCCTCCATGTTTAGTATAGAGAAACCTGCCTTGGTTTAACTGTAATGTATAAAAAAAGTACTCAACAAACTGATCTTGAAAGCAAATCACACAATCACCTAAACACAAGGGAACAGTAATGTCAAGTGTACCAGTACATTTTCAGGTTTGTTCAAACTGGGCTAACACGGAAAGTAAAGAAATGGAAATGATATTTGCAGTCATTCCAGAAACCACTAAGAATCAGTTTTAACTTAAGTTTCTCCAGAGTTAATTTCCATTACTTATTATTACAGCAATGAAATCTCTAAAACATAAATAATGCCACAGGCAATGGTGTCAACATTTCAAATGTTACTGAAATAGATAAATCCTTACTGCCCACAAGAGGAAAGAAAGAGAGTCATCAGTTTAATTTGTCAAAAGAATTGTATCCAAAGTTCTACAGGGTAAGTAAAACAAAATTAGCTAGAAAATATTTTAAAACTTACTTGCTGAGATCAACACAACACTTTGCAAGCAGGTATTTGCACTGTGGTGTAGTACAACTGTGTCCTTTCAAGAGTCTATATGCTTTATATGCCTTTCCTGAGCGGTAATAACAGGTTGCCAGTAAAAACAAGGCTTCTTCTGAGTGTACTAAGAACAGACATCCAAAAAAAAGGGCTATTGTTTAGTACATTGAATGCTAATGAATATATTATGCAATAAACAAGTTTAGCAAAAAAAAAAAAAAAAAAAAAGGCATGCTGTTTAATGCAAAGCAATCACTTATTAATTCTAGTTTGAATTATGGAGAAATATTTTGCTGATAGAAGAGTTAGTTCCTGGTCAGGCATCACTTCTGTAATTCCAGTGCTTTGAGAGGCCGAGGCAGGAGGACTGCTTGAGGCCAAGAGTTCAAGACTGGCCTGGGCAACATAGAAAGACCTTGTCTCTACCAAAACAAGAAGAAAACCAAATTAGCCAGGCGTGGTGGCATGTGTCTTTAGCTACAGCTACTTGGGAGGCTGAGGCTGCGCTCTAGCCTGGGTGAAAGATTGAGATCCCACCTCAAAAACAAACAAACAAAAAATAAAAGAAAAAAAGAATGAAAGAACAAAAGAAAGAAAGGAAAAACTCCTCAGCTCCTGATTACTTCTCTCTATAAGGAACAAGGAAAATAATACAACGAAGACAACCATGGTATTCTCTGTAAATACTTAAGAAAAGCAAATAAGAAAGGAATTGGCAATAGTGGAACACTGCTGGGGTGGGGGTAGGGGAGGGGTCACAACCTCAATAAGGGTACCTGACTTCAAACCAGGCAAAATGGGGACCAAAGGGAGGCCTAAACTTTACCTGTACAAGGATCACTTGCATACCTAATCCTGAGTTGTATCCCACATATTTAAAATAAAATTTTAAAATTAAATAAATAAATTTTGGGAAGGAGACACAATTCAGTCTATAACACACAAATTTCCAACAGACAAGAGACTCCCAAGAGAGGGGGAAAAAAAAAGAAAAAGAAAAAGGAAAAGCAAACACACACATAAACACCTCCACCTTTAAATATACTACCAGTAAAGGATCTTGTTTTTAGGTAATATTTTTCTAATAAATCCTTTGGGAGGACAAAAGGCAAATTTCATCAGCAAGATAAACTGAGGGTAAATAAACCTAATTACCAATCTGAAATAATTTCTACACTAGAAAAAAGGTCAATTAATGAGCAAATATCTGTCTGGGGATGGGGAAGCACCTCTAATCAACAGGGTGCCTGAATGAAACGTATTTGTATACCTAACCCTTAACTGTACCCCACAACATCATAATAAAAAAATATTGATTATTGAAAAAACAAAGAAAAAAAGGAAAAAAAGTCAGCCCAAAAAGGCACTAGTTTCGCTCCAGCACCATGTGCATTAACTATATTGAAGATACCTGAAGACGAAGGAGCAAGTTCCGAGTTGTGAACATCTACACCCTTCTAACCTGCAGTCAGCCGACCCAAACCACTAACCCAACTACTAAGCTGTCCTCCACTGGCAGGAGCTGAGCTGCTCGCCAGCCTGCCCTTCTCCTTCACACTCTGTGCCCTTCTCTCCCCAGGGCAGGTGACACCGCCTGCCTTCACTCACCCCACAGCTCCCCCAGGTGGTCCCCACTTCCTGCCTCCCAAGCGGGGCAGATGAGGGTGACAAAGGTGCTGACCAAGGGCACGGAAGGAGGGAAACAGACCTGCACTTCTAAAAACGGGTTCCGTAACACATCTGTGGGCTTCCGGCTCTTCTGGACAGTGGTTCTCAAGTGTGGTCGTGCCAGCAAGACTCAGAAACTTGCTAGAGACTTGTGCCTCCCCTCCCCCGCCACATCAGTAATTCTGGGAGGAGGAACCAGCTGTGCATGTGAGGAACGAACCCTTCAGGGGACTCTGGGCTACACTGAAGCATGAGAGTCACTGTTCTAAAATACAAGACAACATACCATATCTGCCTGAAAAGTTGGCATTATCTCCAGATTTCAGATAAAAGAGTAACTTGATATTTTACTTATAAGTTTTTTGTCTTAGATATATGCAACAAAAACCAACAGAACTCTTCTCCTCTGGTCCACCTTCTGATTCTTCATGAAACTCTAGTGCAAAAAATTACATATAGTAAATGATAAGACATTTGGGCACATGTGTATTAATTGGACAGTACTTCATATTTCAAGAAAAATGAGCCGGGCATGGTAGTGCATGCCTGCAGTTCCGGCTACTTGGAAGCCTGAGGCAAAAGGATCGCCTGAGCCCAGCAGGTAGAGGCTGCAGTAGCTGTGAGTATATCACTGCACTGCAGCCTGAGCAACAGAGCGAGACTCCGACTCAAAAAAAAAAAAAAAACAACCTAAAAAAGAACTTAAAAAAAAAAGAACCTGCTGCACAGATACCCCAGTTCCTCACCACCTCTTCTCCTCCCCACCCTCAGGACTGGAACACTCTCTCAAGGTATGCCAATTCCCTCCATTCCATTATCTCAGAGTTAGGGAAGTTCAGTTTCCACCTTGCTTCTCCAAACTCTTTCCAAGCACTGCATCCTGTCCTTCTGTGAAATGCCCTGCTCCTGATCAGACCTTCTCATGACTCTCAGAGCCCAAACGCAATCCATGCCATTTCATTAATGAGGCAGCTTTGTGCCTAGTTCCTGGTCCTCCTCTCCTATATCATCCCACGTGTTCCCCATACCTGTCCCCTCTGGACTGCTGACACTAACCCCCTCCCAGCTGCTTCTATTTATCCACCCTCCCACTGTCTCCATGTTTCTGTGGCGCTGACATCCTGGCCCACTCCTTGTCTACCCTTTCAGTACTCTTACACCTTATCCTTTTATGGCCACGCTAGCAAATTCCTAACACCTACCTTCTTCATGCTTGCAGTTAGGTTACCAAGCACTTTCCACTAGAGAAAAATCACATAACTGAGCCGAAAAGGTTCATGCAGGAACACACAAAGGATACAAAAACAAAGCTCATCTACAACCATTAAAAAAATAAACATTCTTGGCAAGTAATCCAACAGAGGCTTACACAAAAAGTAGAAAAACTGAATTAAACAAACACCTGACTAAAAAGAAGGCAACACTGTTTCTGGTTGAGAGGAAATATATACATATTGGAGATGTCAAAACTTCCTAAATTAGTTTATGGACTTATATAGGTCAGCATTGATCAAAATCTTTGTATAATTTCAAAGCAATAATAAAAGGCATATGGAAAAGTTAAAGGATTTAAAGAAGGGTAAAGGTCCTATTAAAGAATGAATTGGAAAGAAAAAACAATGATGGGAGATATACCTTATTAAATATTAAAAGAGTACAAAGTGTAAATTATAAAATGGTATGATATTGGGTTAAAAGCAGAAAATCAACTAATAGAACAGAGGAGAGATGTTGGAGGCAGAGTCAAACACATTAAAATTTTTAATATAAAACCAAATATAGTACCAGGTGGGAGAAAAAAACACTATTTAATAAATAATACTGAAAAAGTAATAATGTGAAGCGAAAGAATCTTTGGCTCATATCTTATTCAATATACTATTATAGATTCTTTTTTTTTTTTTTTTTTTTTTGAGTTGGAGTCTCACTCCGTCGCCCAGGTTGGAGTGCA
>NW_007123702.1:92518-95652 GCF_000164805.1 Carlito syrichta
GCCCAGGTGGGTCTCGAACCCGTAGACTCAGGCAATCCACTCACCTCAGCCTCCCAAGGCACGGGATTACAGGCTGAGCCACCAAGTCAGGCTTCAGCCTATAAATTCATAAAAGAATTTTTAAACTACCAAGAGCCATATATCTATTGAAATTGTAAAAAGACAATTTTCAAGTTACTGAAACAACAGGGGAAATTACAACTGACAAAGTCAATTAGTTCAATTACATACAAACTCAAATATCAGAATAAAAATCAACAGAATTAAAATTTAACAGCAACAATCTGGGACATATATGCAATAAATAAAGATACAGTTCACAGAAATAGAAATAAATTTAGAGATTCTGACCAGGCACAGTGGCTCACACCTGCCATTCCAGCACTTTGGGAGGCAGAGGTGAGAGGATTGCCTGAGCCCAGGGATTTGAGACCAGCCTGGGCAACTTGGTGAGAACTTGGTGAGACCTTGTGTTTACAATTAATCAAAAAATTAGCCAAATGTGGTGGTTCATGTCTGTGGTTTCAGCTACTTGGAAGGCTGAGGTGGAAAAATCACCTGAACCCAGCAGGTTGAGGCTGCAGTGGCCATGAGTGTGATACTGCACTCTAGCCTGGGCAACAGAGTGACACTCCAACGCAAGCAAAACAAAACAAAAATTTATAGACTCTGATTCAACAGGCGAGAGCCATGAATGTTTATTTCTAACTGCTGATGCTAGGGTCAGACTTCGAGTGGCAATGATTTACAGTACAACATTTCCCAGTTGTATGTATGTGTGGAGACCCAAAACAACCCAGAATTATCTTTTGAAGGGCGGGCCTCTTGTGGTACAGGTTTCCCCTGCTAAGTGAGTGTTCTAGGAACCCATCGGCATCAGTGTTCCAGCTAGTGTTGTTGTGCATTCAGCTTCAGTTGATATTTTTGGAGATTCTTTCAACACTTTATGCCCATTTCATGATGGGTGATTTACAAGTGCACCTTCCTACACTGCTCTGAGCGTTCAGAAATTTTTGACCAAAAAAAGGGGCTTTTTTTTTTTGTTTCCCCAGATGAAAAAAGTCCTCAAAGGGAAATGTTCTGCCCATGTGGAAGAGGTGAAATAAAAAACGGCAGAAGCACTAAAAGGCATCAAAATCAACGAGTTCAAAAACTCAGCAGTGGAAAAGTGTCTCGATAGTTGCACTGCATCCAACAGAGAGTGCTTCGAAGGTAACTGAAGTTTAATGTAAAAATAAATATACAATTTAAAATTTAAAAATGTCAAGGTTTTTTGGGCCCCCCTTGTACAACCCTAGCAGAACACCTGCTATCCCAACATATGCCTGAGTTCTAAGTTGCAGGTGCCGTGTGACATGCTGCTCAGGTCAACAGAGAGATGAAGGAAAGACAGACAGAAGGAAGGAAAGGAAGAAGGAACAGAGAAAGATCCTGTGACTCTGAACGAAAGCTAACTGTTCAGCTGGCTCTGTGAGACCAGAAACTGTCTGATCACAGATAGGTAGCCACTGTCTAGAAACTCTGAGTGCCTGGTGCATAGTGTGTGTGTGTGTGTGTGTGTGTGTGTGTGTGTGTGTGTGTGTGTGTGTGTGTGTGAGAGAGAGAGAGAGAGAGAGAGAGAGAGAGAGAGATGGTGGGGTTCTTATCAATATTTGCTGAATGAAGGAATAAATAAATTCAGTTGTTAAAAAAAAGAAACAGAAATTCAAAACACGAGAGAATACCCAGAATTCCCAGTAGTCTTAAAATCACTAGCCAGAATACATCACATTTCTCAAGTAAGTAAAGATGCACTACAATGGTAAAATCTGATGCTGCCAGGACTGTAAAGGAAGTGGTTTCCTTACACTGTTGGTGACCTCCCCCCAACATCATCACACCTCCCTCTGCCAGGCGAGAGCTTAGCGGGTAGAACTGAGCACATTCTCTGACTTGTACATTCCATCTTAGAGTATGTCACCCAAGTAAGTGACTCACAAGAAACTGCTGTGCATTATTATCTAAAGCCACATCTTAGAAGGATAATTATTATAATTTAGTGACAGAAACAAAACATATATTATCCGTAATGTGTATTGAGTATTTATTACCATGACAGATGGCTGTGCCAAGTGCTTTAAATACATTACCTCATTTAATTTTTCAGTTATAAGAGGCAATTATTACTATCTTTATTTTATAGATAAAAAAATCTAAAGTGCTCAGACAGTGAAGTAACTTGCCCAAGGTTATAAAACGGTAAATCGAAGCGACAGGGCTTAGTACCAAGGCTGTAAGCTCTAAATCCATGGTCTTCACCACAGAATACAGACTCTGTTCTAATAAAAATAAAAATTAAGAAACTGCAGAAAAGTACCTAAAGCTTGGAAAATAAGTAAGTCACAGTGCATAAATGTGAATCAATTCTACACATGTTATTAAAAGTAGGCTACACTTTATTAAAAGTAACAGGTAAAGAACAGCTAAGAGGGACAGTTGTTTTTCTTTTTTTTTGAGTCGGAGTCTCACTCTGTCGCCCAGGCTGGAGTGCAGGGGCACGCTCAGGCCCCCGCAGCCTCAACCTGCAGGGCTCAGGTGATCTTTCCGCCTCGGCCTTTCAAGTAGCTGGAACTACAGGCGCATGCCACTACGCTGGCTACGGAGGTCAAGTTTTTATAAACTAGTAGGATCAGAAATAAAACACAAGAGACGCCCAGAATCTTGTTAGTCATAAAAAGTGACGAATTCCCTGTCTCATACTCATTTGTGGCGCCACAAAAGTGCACGCTTTACACACCTTCTGCATACAGTCGTTCCGCCAGGAAGACAGCGTCCCGGTAGGCGTAGTGGTTCAGCGCTTGCCATATAGCAGCCTGCAAGGGAGGAGAGAGGGCATGAACGCGGGCGCGGAAGGACACCGAGGACCCTCGGGCACAGGGCCTGCCTCGCACCGAGCACTCCAAGCCGCGCCCTGCGCCCTCGACGGGCAACAGAAGCCAGCGCCCAAGTGCAGTCGTGGCAGGGGGCGTGGCAGGGGGCCGGGCAGGGCTGCAGGAGCACAGCTCCTGAAGCATGGAACCCGCTCCTCAGGGCCGCAGAACTCCAGGCTTCCGCACCGCGGCCAGTCCTTGGGCTTCACCGGGGAGGCCCGGCCC
>NW_007123702.1:95678-103416 GCF_000164805.1 Carlito syrichta
CGGCCCCTCCCACGGCCCCTGCCAGCTGCTCGAGCGCCCGCTGAAACGACGGCGCGCCCCAGCCCTGCGCTCCGAACACGCCTCTCTCCACAGTGCGCGCAAGCCTCCCGCGGCGCTGTCCCAGCTGCGCCCTCCCCCGCGCCCCCCCACAGGCTGGGAGCAGCAGTGGGTCTTAGCCGCCCTCCGTGATGAGGGAGATGGTCCAGCGAGTGTCCTCCTCCCCAGACTCCCCACCTATGACCTTCGACACCGCGGAATTCCTGCCCACTCAAGGAAACAGACTGGAAGGCAATTCAGTCAAGTTATGGTAGGAATAACCGGTAAGTAAGTTTTCCTTCTTGCCATTATGAAGCCTGTCACATAAAGTGTATACGAGACAGAACATTTTAAGGAACAGGAAACAACATCCAGACCCACGAGCAGAACTCGCACCCAGCCTTTCGGTTTACTAAGATCGTTAAAGCCCCCATGTCCTCCTTACTGAGAACATAACCTCCCCCGGCGGAAAGAATCAGTCACTGAATTCTCTTGGCCTTCCTTTGGGTTTTCCTCGCAATTTTATCCACTGTGCATTTACTTCTCCCTGTTTTTGAACTTTAAATAAATGTAATTATAGTGTATATATTTTGATATAACTTGCTTTTGAAATCCAGAGCTTTGAAAATTCATGCTTGATGATGTGTGTAGCTGGAGTTAATTTTCACCGCCAAATAAATGATCGCTCCATTATATAAATAGATCAAATGTTTTTATCCATTTTACAGCATAGGGTCGGCTGGGTTACTGGTTATTTCTACCTTTTGTTTTGTCTTTTGCCATTGTAACAATGCGGCAATGAACCCTCCTGTATTCAACTCCTGGGGAATATGTTTAAGGATCTCTCCAGCCTGGCACAGTGGCATGAGCCTGTAGTCCCTCCCTGCTACTCAGAAGCTAAGCTGGGAGGACGGCTTGCAGCCACGAGTCCCAGGCCACAGTATGCTGTAACCATGCCTGTGACACTCTACTCCAGCTGGGGCAACAGTGCGACTCTCATTGTAAAACACAAACAAACAAAAACAATCTCCCCAAATCAAGAAGTGAATACTTAGGAATAAAACAACGGGGTTGTTGAATATGCATATATGTATCTTTACTAGGTAATGTTCAAATTGGTTTCTGAAATTGGCTTAATGTACACTCTTACTAACAATATAGTCATTCCCATTACTCCCCATCCTTGTCTACACTATGTAGTGTCAAACTTTTAAATTTTTACCAATCTGATGGCATGAAAGCCCCCAGCTAATTTTTTTAAATCATTCATCTAAAATTAAAAATAAAAAGATCATTCATAAACTTACATATTTTTAGTAATAAACCACTTTTGAGAGATCTCACAACTGATCATAATACAACAGTGTTTTTTTTTAGCATGTACACCAGTTCATAACTTGTAGAATGATTTAATGAGAGCTACAATTAAACCAACAAAAACCCAGTTACCAATCACGAGCTAATATTATAACAATTCATCTAGGTTACATGAATTTATTCATAAGCTTCAAATATAGCAAAAGTTCAATCCATTTTGTCACAAAGACGTGTGACTTGACCATTCCCATCCAGACACAAGGAAAGGAGATGAGACTGGGCATCCTGACTATACACTTCACCAACACCAAGTGCCTTTCCTGTGTAATACTTCTCACTGCTATAATGTTCTATTAATTTAGGAGAGCATTTGAGTAATGTCTTCCTCACTATATTATAAACTGTTGGGAAGTAGGACCACATCTGTTTTTACTCACTAGTATGCTCTCAGTATCTACTGGGCGCTTTTCAAGCAAGTGCTTAATAAATGTGTGCTGAATTTTGAGTAAGCAAGAGGTCTGACTTCTGGCTGCCCTCCCACTGTTAGCAGTCTGTCATTCTTAGCCTAAAGCTTCTCTATATTCCCAGATGTTCATCAAACAAGAATCGCTGGGAGTCTCTACTAAACAAGCTCTGTGACAAACAGAATAATTATTCTATAACACAAATAATTACCACCTCAATTATTCCTTTATGAAATTGGGGGATTTCCTGAGAACAGCCATGCTTGTTTTTCTTGCAGGGAAAGAAAGTGGTAAGTAGAGAAGGCGCCCAGGGTCTGATGCTGAGACCTGTATTCAAGCTGTATGTGCCAGCGCTTCTAGCAGTGTGACCTGGAGGGGACACTTAGCTTTCCTCAGCCTTAATTTCCCCATCTGATAGATGAGGCTTTATCTCTTGGACATGGAACTGTCCTGTGATTTAAATGAAATGATACTTAGGCAGTGCTCTAGTAGCTTGGCCGGCTCACATCAGGGACTGAAAATTTTTTCTTTGTCAATCTCTTAATTAAACCAATTTGATAAATATGTAGCTTCCATAATATAATTACTCCCCAACATAACTGCTACAATTCTTATTTTGCAACACATGAGCCACAAAAGACCCAAATGATTCATCAGCTATTTTAATACTGTGGATCACCAGAAAAATCTGACATACTAAGAAAAATATGACATACTGTACATACTAAGGTCATTCCTAGAACTTTTTTTTCTTTTTTAAAACTAAAGAAATGAGGGGCAGGGGCTGGGGGGATGGAAAGAGAGAGGAAAAAAAAAGGATCACATTCAAGAGTTCTATCCATTTCTGACTTAAAATCAAGCTTTCCTCTGAACAACATCATTCCTTTATTGCCAATTCTTAAGGACATTCTCAAGAAACAGTAGGTCGGGCAACACAAAATTCTACATATCCCAGAAGCCTAACCATGCAGAGATGCCCACATCCAGCTTCCATCCCCACTGTGCGCAGTCACCTCTAGGTTCCCAAGTGATTGTGTCTCCTGTGGGAGAATGGGGCAGAGATGGGACTATTCTCTAAGGCACCACAAACTCACAGCTGACAGCAGAGCTGAGCTCTCTGATGGAGTGGGTCTGCCTCTCAAAGAGCAGCACTCCATGTACGACTGCCAGAGCTCAGGAATCAAAGCCAGATGGGTGAAATGCTGCTCAGGGAAAGTCATAAAGCCAAACCGAGCAACACTCCTTCCACTCCTTCCCGTGCTCCCCCAGAAGTGTTTAAGATCAATTTCAGCCAGGCTCGGTGGCTCAGCCTGTAATCCTGCGCCTTTGGGAGGCTGAGGTGAGTGGATTGCCTGAGCCTGCGGGTTCGAGACCCACCTGGGCAACTTGGCGAGACCTCATCTCTACAATCAAAAAAAAATTAGCCGGGTGTGGTAGCGCACGCCTGAAGTTCCAGCTACTTGGAAGGCTGAGGCGCAACGATCACCGAAGCCCAGCAGGCGAGGCTGTGGTGGCCGGGAGCGGCCACTGCACTCCAGTCTGAGCGACAGAGTGAGATTCCAACTAAAAAAAAAAAAAAAAAAAAAAAAAGATCAATCTCACTGATTAAATGAATGGGTCAGTCCACAGCTGCATAATCTGTAAAGATAAATAAGCCAAGAGCATAAAGTTACAAGATTCCTTACTTGCTAGCTATTCTTAAACATGAAATATTATTTTAAAATTTAACCAAAGCTTTGTAAGTCATGTCAGACTAAAACATATCACTAGCCAGGCTCAGTGGCGCAGCCCGTAATCCCGCGCCTTGGGAGGCTGAGGTGAGTGGGTTGCCTGAGCCCGCAGGTTCGAGACCCGCCTGGGCAACTTGGCGAGACCTCATCTCTACAATAAATCAAAAAATTAGCCGGGTGTGGTAGTGCGCGCCTGTAGTTCCAGCTACTTGGAAGGCTGAGGCGGAAGGATCGCTGGAGCCCAGCAGGTCGAGGCTGCGGTGGCCGGGAGCGGCTACTGCACTCCAGTCTGGGCGACAGAGTGAGACTCCAACTCAAAAACAAAAACAAAACAACAACAAAACAACAACAAAAAAAATATCACTATAGTTCTTTTTGGTTACAGAAAATTTGTTATAAAAAACATATTTGTTTTTGACTGGATGCAGTGGTTCAAGCCTGTAATCCTAGTACTTTGAGAGGCCTAGGTGAGAGGACTGCCTGAGCCCAGAGGCTCGAGAACAGCCTTGGCAACTTGGTGAGACCTCATTTCTACAATAAATCAAAAAAAATTAGCTGGGCATGGTAGCACACCCCTGTAGTTCCAGCTACTTGCAAGGCTGAGGGGGAAGGATCGCCTAAGCCCAGCAGGTCAATGCTGGGGCAGCTGTGAGCATCCCATTGCACTCCAGCCTGGGCAATGGAGTGAGACTCCAATTAAAAAAAAAAATTATATTTGTTTTTGTTATTTATAAATTTTTTGTTCTTGTTTTTGTCAAAAAAGAAAATAGCTGCCTTTTTGTTAGACCATAAAAGGAAAGATAATAAAAGTTTCAAACAACATAAGTTATAAGAAAAAAACACAGTTGAATTTTTATATTATACATTATAATCTAATTTCTAGAACATTCGTTTAGGCCCTTATCAGTTGTTTTCACTCTGGGCAGTTTGCCTTCTCTCCCACATCCAGCACCCCAGCATGTAGCAACATCTGGGGGGCATTTTTGGTTGTCACAAATAGAGGGGGCACCTGGTGCGTAGAAGCCAGGGATACTACAAAACATGCTACAATGCACAGCTCCCAACAAAGTGTTAGCTTGCCCCCAAGGTCAACAGTGCCAAGATTAAGAAATCCTAGTCTACAAATCATGTAGCTGCATTATTCTGTGAGTTTCTATGTCTGACTCCTGTCTCTTTCCTCCTCCTCAGCAGCACCAGATTAATATCCCCAAAGCGGTGTTTTTATTATTACATAATTCCTCTATCAAAAACTCTGCTCATGCCGTGGCTGTTCATCACCAGTATGCCTGAGCCTAAACTTCTTGGCCTGGGTGTTAAGTGCCCTATGGCCTGATTCCGCCAGGCTGGTCAAGCCTCATCCTTCCTGCTCTGATATCCATCCGGCTGAGGCTGGAAGACGCTCTCTTCTCTTCTCTCCCAACTATTCTCAGCTTTGAGCTTGTGCTCATGCCATCCCATGCCAAGAATGTTCTTTCTTTTCCCTAAGCTCTACTCCTTCACAAAGCGAAGTCTTTCCCATATTTCCAGCCTACAAGGATCTCTCTTTCCTGAATTCCTTTATTACCTGTGCAAGCCAATATATAACATTATCCCACTTTTCTAATTTAAGCATTTTTATCTTCCCAAAACTGGATCCCTCAAGAGGTGAGGGGTTATGTCTCCCTATTTCCACTTGGTCTCGCAAGTGTCTCTGATTTAATTTGTTCAAAACAGATTAACTGCCCTCCTTTAACCCCCCTCCCACCTGCCCCAAGGACCCGCCACTTGTGAACTGAGCACCACCAGGGGGTCACTCCTGCTCACCTCTCCCACAGCCAGTCAGTTTCCACGTCCCATGGGGTCTACTCCCAAATAGTTCATGCATTTCCACCCCTAAACCAGTGCTTGAATGTACCTGCTTCTCCTCCTCTACTGCCACTCTGCAGTCTAGGTGACCTCCGTCCCCAAGACCCCTGGTTTGCTCTTGTTCCCTCGCATCACACTTGTCATACACAGCCGACACACGATAGCCACGAATCCGTGAGATGCTGTGCCCGGACAGCTCATCCCAGCCCAGTCTTTCTTCACCACCTGGTACGCCCCAGAACCGCACTGTGCGCACAGGACTCAGTCACCACACTGCTTATTACGTTGATTTCCAAAAAGCTTGTTTACAACTTCACCCAGCTCTTCCGAGAAGTCTTCTCCCTAGGAATAATTGCTGAATCTATATAAAATGTCTTGGCATCTGAAAAAAAAAACTGATGTCATCAGGTGACTTACAAATATCAAATAAGCCAGGCACGGTGGCTCACGCCTGTAATCTAGCACTTTGAGAGACGGAGGTGAAAGGATTGCCTGAGCCCAGGGGTTTGAGACCAGCTTGGACAACTTGGCAAGATCCCGCCTCTAAAATTAAAAAAAAAAAATTAGCTGGGCGTAGTGGCACACACCTGTGGTTCCAGCTATTTGGAAGGCTGAAGCAGAAAGATTGCCTGAGCCCAGCAAGTCGAGACTGCGGTGGCTGTGAGCGTGCGGTTGCACTTCAGCCTGGGCCGATTCAAAAAATAAACAAACATCCAATAAGCTCTCATTGAAGTCACTTGGGCTAGGGTCTTTCCAAATAGTTCCTGTGAAAAACAAAGTAACTGATGGCACTTCTGTCTCATATGTGAGATTTTGGTCAAGACCCAAATGTGAAGCAATGCACTCCTGGGAGAGCATTCCGGCGAGGAGGAGGTCTGATTTAGGGGTGCATGCTGCATCCAACTGGCCGCTTCACACACAGTCACTCATCTTCTCTGTCCACTTTCTCCACTGTGCTTACTAACCCTACCCAAGAAAGAGAACATCTCTAACTTATTCCCATTCCTTCCCAGAACATGCTATCTGTCATCACAACTTTCTAAATGAAAACAGCGCCTGGTCGGCCTGCCCTGCGTTATCCTCCTCCTGATTTCCCCGACTGGCGTCACCGTCCCGGACTGCCGATCTTTCACTGTGGCCAAAGCTCCAGACTCCATTCCAAACGGCTTCTTACACCATCCATTACAACCCAAATCCTCCCCTAGTCTGGAAACTTCTTGCCACCATCCCAAAATATAATGGTCAAAGCTAATGAGGAAAAAAAGGAGCATATTTGGTCTTTAAGTCTTGAAAAGACCAAGTCAGCCGGCGCGGCAGCTCGTTCCTGTCACCCGGCACTTGGGAAGGCCAAAGTGGGAGATCACCTGAGGCTGCGAATTTGAGATCAGCCTGGGCAACACAGTGAGACCCCATCTCTCTCCAAAATAAACAAAATATACAAACAAGTGCTTAGTGCTAAGACTACTTTAGGGAGAAACAGGAAACCGGTGGGCACTGTCTAAACAGACTACACCTTTCTCTTCTTGTCCGTGCTGTCAACCGAGGCTGAGACGAAGGTGAAATGGCAGTTACAGGCTGTCCAGGCAGTCAGTTCACCCCTTCAGAGAGGAGAGGGCCAGGGAAGGCAAAAAAAAGGGTCATGAATGACTAGGACGAAATGCCAAGAAAACACAACAGATATGAATGAGTAACCGGCTCGCCCACCTCATTTCACGTTAGGCCTCAACACAACCCTAAAGGAAACGCACGTTGTAAAGGGAATCTGGGAGGGAAGAACAGGTGACCTTCACAAGGTAGAACCCCCACAAGTCGGCTGATCCAGACGCTCGAAGCTGCCTGGGGGAAGAGTGGAGAAGCAGACTCGGAGAGACGAGCCTGCCGCAGAAGGCCAACCCAGGACGTGGAGGAAGGGACATTATTATTATTTTGAGATGGAGTCTTACTCTGTCGCCCAGGCCGAGTGCAGGGGCACGCTCATGGCCACCGCGGCCTCAGCCTGCTGGGTTCAAGCAATCCCCCTGCGTCAGCCTCCCAAGCAGCCGGAACCACGGGCGTGCGTCACCACGCCCGGCAAGTTTTTTGCCGTAGAGTTGAGGTCAGGCATGCCCTTTGCCTCGGCCTTCCCAAGTGCTGGGATGGCAGGTGTGAGCCACTGCGCCTGGCCAAGAAGGGACATCTTCGAGTGTTAACTGTTCAATTCCCCAGCCCCACTAAGGGCGGACAGGAAGGCGCCTCCACCACCGCTTTGCCTGTTTTTGGAATCGGGGTCTCCCTCCGCGGCCCAGGCGGAGCGCAGCCTCGGCTCCCCGGGCTCCGGCGAGCCTCCCTCCTCGGCCTCCCGGGCGG
>NW_007123702.1:104444-106928 GCF_000164805.1 Carlito syrichta
GGGGACCCGTGGGTGCTGCGAGGCCAGGCCACGGGCCAGTCGCCGGAGCGCGTCGAGACATGTCTGTGGAGGCTAGACCCTTCCCTTCGTCCGCTCCCAGTCCCCGCTCGCGCCCAGGGACGTGGGGACATTTGGGGACTGTGCCATCCCCGGAGGGACAGGGTGGCCTCTGTCCCCGAGGGGCTGGCGGCCTGTTTAGGGGAAGAGCAGGTGGCAGAGTGCCTCGCGTGGCGCCCGTTGTAAGGGGCGACACATTCGGAGGAGAGGGGAGTTCAGGGAAGGAGAAAGGTGTGAACCCGGGCGTTGGCCGGGTGCGGTGGCTCACACCCGGCCTGCCAGCACTTTTGGAGGCCGAGGCGAGAGGTTTGCCTGCGCCCAGGGTTCGAGACCAGCCTGGGCCACTTGGCGAGACCTCGGCTCTACAGTAAACCAAAAAGCTAGCTGGGCATGGTGGCGCGCCTGTGATCCCAGCACTTTGGGAGGCCGAGGCGAGAGGATGGCCTAAGTCCATGAGTTCGGGGCCAGTCTGGGCAATTGAGCAAGACCTCGTCTCTACAAGAAATAAAAAAGCTAGCCGGGAGTGGTGGCTCGCGCCCGTGGTACCAGCTACTTGGAAGGCTGAGGCGAAAGAAGAGCCTGAGCCCAGCAGGTCGAGGCTGCAGTGGCCGTGATTGTGCCACTGCACTCCTGCCTGGGTGACAAAAGTGAGACTCCGACTCAAAAAACAAACAATACCCCCCAAAAAAACAAAAAACCTGGGAGTGGAAGCATGGGTGTGGCCTTGTTAGGTGAAGGTGGAGGAGTGAGACGGGCCTGACAAGAGGGTGACATCAGCTGGAAGCAGTGACCTAGGTGACCAGATCACCGAAATGCACAAAAGGCAGCTTAGATACTTTCTTTGTTTTTAACCTTTAATTTTTATTTTTTTACAGACGATGTCTTACTCAGTTGGTCAGGCTGGTCTCAAACTCCTGGCCTCCATCAGTCCTCCTGCCTCTGCCTCCCACAGTGCTGGAATGACAGGCGTGAGCCACCACACCTACTCAAAATTTTAATTTTTGATAGGAGAGGCAGTCTGACAGGGAAAGCGTGGTGGACTGGAAACTCAGAGGCCTGGTTTTGAGTTTTATCTCTGGCACGGACACATCGTAGGTCCTCAGGAAAATCACAACCTCTCTGAGCTTCTATATGCTTAGTTTGAAAAAATGATTGCCGGGCTCGGTGGCTCAGCCTGTAATCCTGCGCCTTTGAGAGGCTGAGGCGAGTGGATTGCCTGAGTCCTCGGGTTCAAAACTCGCCTGGGCAGCGAGACCTCATCTCTACAATAAATCAAAAAATCAGCCGGGCGTGGTAGCGCATGCCTGTGATTCTGGCTACTTGGAAGGCTGAGGTGGAAGGATCGCCGGAGCCCAGCAGGTCGAGGCTGCGGTGGCTGAGAGTGGCCACTGCACTCCAGTCTGGGCGATAGAGTGAGACTCCAACTCAAAAAAAAAAAAAAAAAATGATTAAGACGGTTCAGTGCCGCCACTGCACTCCAGCCTGGGCCACAGTGAACCCTGGTCTCTTTTTAAAAAAGACGAAAAAAGACAATAATATGTCCAATAAGTGCTGTTATTTTTAACAATTCAGATAATGCAGAGAGTTGCCAAGGTAATAAAATAACTATCCGTAATCCTACCACCGTTTACACTTGGATGTAAACATGGCTATTCTTTTTACTAAAATGGGATCATAGTGTATCTACTGCTTTATTATTTGATTTTAAAAATTAACATCATATTATGGGTAACTTTACATGTCAAACAATCGTTGTGCTTAAAAGAGAATTTGATGCATTAAGGATGTGGCTGTGTCTAGCACACATAGCAGGCTCTCTCAAATTGCCTTTCTGCCCCGCGCCCTTTTCCCCTCAAAGAGTGAACTATTAAAATTTAGTTTTTCGGGAGAGAGGGGCATACCTCATCAACAAGGGTACCTGCATGATCGGTGTTTATATACCTAACCCTTAATTGTACCCCACATCTTTATAATAAATAAATAAATTTTTAAAAATTTAAAATAAAAAAATTTAGTTTTTCAGAAGATGAGGAAAACAGTTTTTAAGGTTATTTCCAATCAGGACTTCTCTAGGCTAGATGTGGGATTCATGATACTTTTCACTGTTTGGGAATTTCCCTTTGTGGTTCCCACCTCGTATGCAGATAAGATTAAATTAGACTGGGTCACTGCTGCCTTTGGGTTGTTGGAGAGAGGTCATTTCGAGTCCTGGCTGGACTTAGTGGCTCAGCCTGTAATCCCAGTACTTTGGGAAGCGGAAGCGAGTGGATTGCCTGAGCCGCCGTGGGTTTGAGACCAGTCTGGGCAACTTGGCAAGATCTCGTCTCTATAATAAAACAAAAATTAATCAGATGTGGTAGCACACACCAGAGCCACAGGCTACTTGGAAGGCTGAGGCGGAAGGAGCCCAGCAGTTTGACGCTGGGG
>NW_007123702.1:107066-127762 GCF_000164805.1 Carlito syrichta
AGAGAGAGAGAGAGAGAGAGAGAGAGAGAGAGAGAGAGAGATGGAGCCCTGCTCTGTTATCCAGGCTGGATTGCAGTGGCGCAATCAAAGCTCACTAAAGCAGCCAACTCCTGGGCTCAAGAGATCCTCCTGCCTCGGCCGCCTGAGTAGTTGGGACTACAGGTGTACACTATCACACCCTGCTAATTTTTATTTTTGTAGCGATGTGGTTCACCTTTCCACCTTCTGCCATGTGAAAACACAGTGGTCCTTCCTTCTGTAGGATGCAGCCCTTGCTAGACAACAGAATCTGTTGACACCTCAATCTTAGACTTGCCTCCAGAACTGTGAGAAAATAAATTTCTGTTCTGTATAAGTTAAAAAAAAAAAAAGAAATGTGGTCTTGTTATGTTGTCCAGGCTGGTGCCCAGATCTTTGAGTAGGATTATGTTGGATGAATTAGAATGGAAATAGACTTTTATGCTGACTTATATAGTAGCCACACTAGCTGTTTAAAGTTTAATGAGCTAAAATCAAATGAAAGTAAATGTGAAGTTGTTCAGGTCATAGATTCAGCTCTTTTTCTCACAGCATGTTGGGGACCAGGTCTCATGTGTAGCTGGAAAGGTCCCTGGGGAGCCAGCACTCGAAGCGTCTGTGATGCTCAGCTCTCTGGCTCACGGTCTTAGAGTTGGCCTGAAGCCTTTCATTGTCCTAGCCGGAGAAGGAGCCTCTCCTTTCTGACTGCTGTTGGCGAGACTGAGATATCCATAGTGGTTTCCTGCTCATCCTCTGCAAGGCTGCTTTGATGGGGCGTTTTTAGCATCTTTGCTTCCTTTCCCGTTTCTAATGGACCTGCTTGAGCTCACCACCCATCAGCCCCTTGGACATCCCCACTGTCATCCCCTTGCCAGTGTGTTTGGCTCGTGAGTGGGGTTGGGTTACCACAGGCATCCTTCCAAAAATGGTCCGCTGTGTTTTCCCCCCAACCTTCTGCTTTGTCTGTTTCATGTCTGTAGGACTTGGAGGCAGGAACTATTCAAAAAGCCAGACTACATGGTGTCACGAGCAGGAGGCAGGTCCCACCGGGACACAGCCTGAGCAAGCACGCGCTTCCAGGTTCTCTGGGCCTTCCAGTCTGCACCCTTCGTCCTGTCCCAGTACTTGAGGTCTTACACCTCACCACTTCCTTCCCTCCACTCACGACCTCCTCCTCCCTCTTGATGAGACCATTCCTTCTTTTGTCTCCCTCTGCCAGTCTTGATGAGACCATTCCTTCTTTTGTCTCCCTCTGCCAGTCTCCTGGCTCCTCCCACACCCTGTTCTTTGCCAGTCTCCTTTGCAACCCCTCCACCAGCCCCTTTGGTATTAGGGTGCTCAGGGGTATGTTCTAGGCCTTCTTCTCACCCTACATATTCTCACTGGGCAAACTCATTCATTCACGGGGCTTCAACTTCTCATCACATTGTCCTATAGATTTGTATCTCAGTCGATGCTGGGGTGGCCATGAGTGTGCCACTGCACTCCAGCCTGGGCGACAGTGAGACTCCAACTCAAAAAAAAAAAAAAAAGTTAAGCTGACTTAAGATTAACAGAAGAAAAGCAGACATATTTTATTTAGTAATTTTTTTGAGTGGGGGTCTCACTCTGCTGCCCAGACTGGAATGCAGTGGAATGATCATAGCTCACCGCAGTGTCAACCTCCTGGGCTCAGACAATCCTTTGCCTCAGCCTCCCGAGTAGCTGGGACTACAGGTGAGCGCCACTATGCTTGGCTAAATTTTTTTTTTTTTTAAGACAAAGTTCTCACTATGTTACCGAGGCTGGTCTCAAACTCCTGGACTCAAGCGATTCTCCTGCCTTGGCCTTCCAAAGTGCTGGGATTCCAGGAGTGAGCCACCGTGCCTGACCTATTTAGTAATTTTTACACATAGATGAAAACCTTCACAGGAAAAATAGAGTCCAATGCTTATCTACTGGGTTTGACAAAGAGCAGCACGAAAATGTGACAAGACAAAGGGATTAGGGTAGTTAATGGCGGAGATAAGACCTAGTTGACAAAATTGTAGAGAAGCCTCTCAGCCTCAGCTCCCTGTGTGCTGATAAGAAAGCCTTTATTTCTCCTGGTTTGGTTAGGGGAGGACACCTTTCACACGGGAGCTTTATCTCCGGCTCTCAAGAAGGAACAGGAAAGCCAGAGGGCCCTTCCTGCCTCTGTGGTTGTTCAAGTGCCTTTAGCTCAAGATGATCAGTTTGCCAAAGGGGGCATCTTGGGGTGGCATATTCAGGTTCTCTCCAATGCCTACGTCCAGTCACCAAGACCTGCCCATTTTACCCCCCAAAACAGACCTTCATGTTTCTTCCCGCCTCTAGTCTGGCCTGCCTCCAAAAACACGTCTGATCAGGTCAGAGTGCTCCTCCCTCATCTGCTCCCACCACACTCGGGCTATACCCAGTTCAGCCTCTTGACCTTGTCTTACGAGGCCCTTCAAGGTTGGGCCTGTCTTCTTCAGTCTTATCCCCTGTGACACCCACCTTCCAGCTGTGTGGGCCTTCACGACCCACCTCCTGCCTCTAAGGGTGGGTCCTGTGTTCCCAGCTCCCAGCGCCCTACTGCCCCTCTGCCTGGCTACTGGCTCATCTCCCAGCACTGCTCTCTCTGCAGGCCTCTCTTCACTGTTTACCATGATTACTTGTTTCATTGTCCACTTCCTATGTCGCCTGTAAACTCCCAGAGGGCCAGAGCCCCGTCCCTGAAGCCTTGTCCCTGTGCAGTCTCCTTACTCTGTTCCTATGGTTAGGGTACTGGCAGACAGGATGAGGGTGGAGAGAGAGAGGCACGCAGCACTGCCGGGGCTGGCAAGCCAGAGGTGCGTGCCGGCAACCCAGAGATCCGAGCAAATTGCCAAGAATTGCAACACACAGAGGTAAGAGAAGAAAAGATTTATTTAAGAAAAATTCACCCCCCACAGACAGGGAGTGGGCCTACCCTCCAGGTGAGTGTGGCGTCGTAGCCTCCCAAAGCCCTGGCTTAAATCCTTTTCTTTGAGATGTTGCACATGACTGCCGTGACTGCTGTGACTTCCTTATCGACCACCTGTGGATGTCTTAGAGAACCTGTGACACAGAGACCCATTAATGTTCGCCCACATTACCATAGCCCCTAGAGAAGGGCATGATAAGGATTCTAATTCTTCTGCACCTTCCCTAACGGCATTCCTTAGAGTTAGTGAATGGTGCACTTCCCCTTATCTCCTAGGCATTCCCAGTGGGTGGCTTTGGGGGATCATTGGCTTCCCTGTGGATAGTGCCCAATTTACTGGAAGATCGAATCCCCACCTGCTCTCCCTCAGAGTGGTTATAACTTGTGTAATTACAAGTTTCATGACTTTTACAGTCCTTGCCCAATGCATGATGTCTCAGGCCTTGTAAATTCCCTTTACTCTAGGCAAGCTTGATTGCCGCTATGAAATACCTCTGGTATCTGGAAGTCTGTTTCTGAAAAGACAAAGTTGGTAAAGTTAATTATACCTAAAGTGTGCATTTCTCCAAAAGCACAGCTTCTATTTTCTCATCATTGTGTCAGGGTTTAAGAACAAGATGAGAAATGGCTTCCCACTCTTAATCTGTCCTTTCACCTATTATTATGTTTTGTTTCGTTTTTGTTTTTGAGTCAAGTTCTCACTGTGTCACTCAGGTTGGAGGGCAATGGCACAATCACGGCTCACAGCAGCCTCAGTCTCCTGGGCTCAGGTGATCCTTCCGCCCTAGCCTCCTGAGTAGCTGGGACTACAGGCACGTGCCACTACCCCTGGCTAAGTTTTCAAAAGGTTTTTTAGAGAGATGAGGTCTCACTCTGTTGCCCAGGCTGATCTCGAACTCCTGGGCTCAAGTAATCCCCCTGCCTTGGCCTCCTGAAGTGTTGGGATGACAGGTGTGAGCTACCACACCCAGCTATTTTTTGTTTATTAATTGATGTTAGAGATTGTGTCATCCGAAATTCCTAGGTAGAAGCCCTAGACCCCAATGTGGCTGTATTTGGACATGGCATCTCTAAGGAAGTAATTAAAGCTGAATGAGGTCTTGATCAGACAGGAAGAGGCACCGGAAAGCCTGCCCTCTCTCTGGGTACTGTCACCAAGGAAGGGTCATGTGAGCCTACATGAGAGCTCTCTTCAGAAACAGACTTGCCAGCACCTTCCTCGTGGACTTCCAACCTCTGGAACTGCAGGGAAATAAATCCAGTCCTTGAAGTCGTCCAGTCTGTGGTATTTGTTATGGCTGCCCAGGTCAACTTACACAATTGATTACTTGTTGATGCCTTGTCTCCCAAGGGAAGGACCATGTCTTATGTTTCTCAATATTGCGCTTTGAAAAACATCACATATATAGAAGAAACTTAAACAATATTGACAGAGTGATTCAAGCGGAGCTTGTCTAAAGCTTCCACTCCTCCTTCCTAAAATACTGTCTCCTTCCTTTTTGACCGGCTAAATTTCACTAATTCTTTAAGCCTCATCCTCAATGTCACCTCCTCAGAATATTTCTTGACCTGTCCTGCCTAAGTCATTAGCTCCATCCTGTTCTTCTCTCTCACAATATTCTTGTTCTTTTTTTGCATAGCATGTATGGTCATTTCAAATATATATTTTTAAAATATAAGCTCCATGAAGACAGGGACCTTGGCTTACTATGATGCCCCCAGCACCTGAAACAGTATCCTGTACATTAGTATAAATATGTCAACATATTGTAACTTCATAAATGTTTTTGTGACATCTGATAATAGAATGACTTGAGCATGTAGTTGTATCTCATCCATCTGATCTAAACTTGGTGCTTTTTGACTCCCCCTGTCTGGACCCAGAGAACGCATTGGTCTTGCACATAAGTCCTCAGGGGTTTTAAAGTCAAGGTAGTGTCCAAAGTCTTGAGGCTGATTGGAAACCGCATCCAGGTTGCATGAGCTCTGGGGAGCACCGAGCAGCCCAGGCCAGAAGGGCAGGGGTTGATGCAAAGTCTCAGGAAGAGGAAACCTCAGACATTCCCAGTTATGATTTCTCCATTTGGTGGTGTAGACACAACATGCATTCCTCAGAAACCATACTTGAGTCCTAGATCCCCATTCAGTTTCACTTTCAGTTAACATGTTCAACAAATTACATGAGACGTTCAACTCTTTACTGTAAAGTTGGGTTGTGTTCCATGATGAAATGGCAAGTGTTGTTTTTTGTTTTTGTTTTTTGAGTTGGAGTCTCACTCTGTCACCCAGGCTGGAGTGCAGTGGCACGCTTATGGTCACCGCAGCCTCGACCTGCTGGACTTAGGTTATCCTTCCAAGTTGCTGGAACCACAGGCGTGCACCACCATGGCCAGTTAATTTTTTGGCTTATTGTAGAGACGAGGTCTCGCCAAGTTGCCCAGCCTGGTCTTGAATCCCTGGGCTCAGGTAATCCTCTCGACTCAGCCTCCCAAAGTGCTGAGATTACTCCACACCTGGATGGTTTCTATGTTAGTTTCCAGGGTAACTGAGACTACAGGTGTGCACCACCAGGCCTGGTTAATTTTTAAATGTTTTTTGTAGAGATGAGGTCTCACTATATTGCCTAGGGTGGTCTCAAACTCCTGGCCCAAGCGATCCTCCCGCCTCAGCCTCCCAAAGTGCTGGGTTCACCTCAGCCTCAACCTCCTGGGCTCAAGTGATCCTCCTACTCCAGTCTCCCGAGTAGCTGGGACTTCTGGCATGTGCCACCACACCTGGCTACTTTTGTAATTCTTTTTTTTTTTTTTTTTGAGTTGGAGTCTCACTCTGTCCCCCAGACTGGAGTGCAGTGGCCACTCCCGGCCACTGCAGCCTGGACCTGCTGGGCTCTGGCGATCCTTCCGCCTCAGCCTTCCAAGTAGCCGGAATTACAGGTATGCACTACCACGCCCGGCTGATTTTTTGGTTTATTGTAGAGATGAGGTCTTGCTGCCCAGGCGGGTCATGAACCCGCGGGCTCAGGCAATCCACTCACCTCAGCCTCCCAAAGGCACGGGATTACAGGCTGAGCCACCGAGCCCGGCTACCTGGCTGCTTTTTAAATGTGTAGAGATGGGATCTTGCTGTGTGGCCTGGACTGGTCCCAAGTGATTCTCCTGCCTTGTTTCAAAGTGTTGGGAGACATGGCCCATATTAGTTCAGCTGGCTCCTAAGTGGGCCCCCTGAACCTCTGTCTCACAGGAAAGCCCAAATTCCCCAGCGCAGTTGGATAACATGGGGTTGACCAGCGCCAGTGATATTCAGGCTCATGAGACATTGGCCAGCAGAGAGGAGGGAGGGTGACAAGGACAGGCATCCACAGCCAGGACTGCTGTCAGCGGCATTTGATCCCTGGCAGGGACGCTGGGGGAGTCTCTCAGCAGGACACAGGTCCCGGGCCAGGCGGCACTTGGAGGGGAGGAGAGGAGGGGGGCTGGGTGTCTGTGAGCCCATATGCGGCTGAAGCCAGTGTTCTTAGTGCCGTGGTGCCTGGACTGGACATCTGATGAAAGCTGGTTGGTGTGGAATTCTGCCCTGTTTTCAGTCGCGGAATCTGAAGTCCGTCTAACAGGAGCATGCAGGCAGCCTGAGGGGCTGTGGCCTCAGAGACCCCAGATGCTGCAGGGGTGCGGGGTGGCCACACTCGCCCCCACCCTTGGCCTTTCTTTCCTTTATGGAGCGGTTGACACTCATTGGAGGGCAGGCCCTTGTCTAGGCTGGAGAAGAGTGCTCTGGGTGACTGGCCTCTGGGGGGGGGGCGGCGGTGACCCTCGGACGGAAGGGGGCTGTGGCAGGAGCAGCCCCTGGCCCCAGTGCTGGGCTTGGATGCACCGTGGCTTTGGTGACCACCAGACCAGGCATCCGTGTCTTCCCTTGCATGTCTGGCTCTTCCTTGAGGCCACTGTCCACTCAAGTGCCAGGGTTTTTTTGTGGGACTTCTGGAAACTTGGAGGAAGTTTTCTCCCTGCCAGGGAGCTGGGACGAGGGGCCTGGGGCCTGGAGCTCCTCCTCGGGGTGCCTCCTCCTCAGGTCACCTGGCCTTTGGAACCTGCCACATGCCTTCAGTGCCACAAGTATTTCACACGTGTGTTCCAGCTGCCTCCCTGCACCCATGCCATTCCCCCTGCCTCCTCCTCATTCCTGACCCCACACCTCACAGTCCCTTTCTCTGCTGCCATCTTACCCTGTCCCTCCCAGGGGGGCCCCTCCCCTCCCCTGGTGTTCCTTCAACGAAGTCCGGGAAGCCTGGACACACCTCTGGCCCACCTGCCTGGCAAAGCGAAACGAAACTGACATCCAGGAAGCTTCCTGTGTGCTAGAGGCATGTGCGGTGCCTGACCCACACTGTCTCCTCAGCTGGACATGGATATTGACTGTGACTGTCCTGAGGCTGCTGAGCCTGCGATCAGGAGGTAACATCATGGGACAGAGTGCCACGGTCCTCGGCCACCAAAACTCACTGTGTGATGTGGGGACCCCTGAGACCCCCATCATTCCCCCTCTGTGATTTGGGGTCCTCTAGACCCCTCACCTTCCCCCTCTGTGATCTGGGGATCTTTAGCTCCCCCATCTTCACCTCTCTGTGATCTGAGGACCACTAGACCCACCTTCCCCTTCTGTGACTTGGGGATCTTTAGACACCCCCGCCTCACCCCATGTGATTTGGGGACCTCTAGACCTCCCACATTTCCCCTTTGTGATTTGGGGACCCCCTAGAACAACCATGTTCCCACACTCTGTGATTTAAGAACCCTAGACCCCCCACTTTTACCCCTCTATGATTTGGGGACCCTCTAGATGCCCCAGCTTCCCCCACTGTGATTTGGGGGCCCCTAGACCCCTCACCTTCCCACATTTGGTGATTTGGGAACCCTAGACCCCTCACCTTCCTCCCTCCGTGATTTGGGGACCCCTAGACCCCCTCATCTTCCCTTTTGAGATTTGGGGGCCCCTGGACCCCCCACCTTCTCCCCTCTAGCCTCGTGGCCCTGCTGCTGTGCAGCTGCCATCTTTTGCTCCTTTTGGAATTTGCATGAGAGAAAGGAAAGAGAACAACAGCATTCCAGCTCTTGTGGCTGACACTTCCTTCTGGAATGAACAGCATGACTCATTTTATCTGGGAGGCCAGCTCTCTCATTCTGGCGCTACTTAAGTTTTGAGCCCTGGGCCCGTTTCTCAGGAGGTGATGGTGGGAGCCCCAGCGCCTGCAACACATCGGGCCAGTGCTGACTGAGGGACTGGGCTGGAGGCTCCCTGTGTCCCTCACAGCCTGGAGAGGTGCACAGAGTCAGGGACTCTGGAATGTTATCTGAGCACTCCTGGTGATCCCTCTTGTAGATTAAGCAACTGGGTGCTACCGGTGGCCAGTGGCGCTGCCCAAACACTCAGTTCACCCTTTGCCTCCTCCAGAGGCCTCGGTCGTGTGTCTGTGCAAACTGGGCAGGATGCCTCGCCGGGACAGGGTGCAGGTGGGGGCTGAGAGGGCGAGGGCCTGGACTCCTCCCCGGCTCCTCCCTTGCTGCCAAAAACCAAGCTCCCAGCCCCAAGGGGAGTGAGGCTGGCCAGGGAGGGCCTGGCAGGGAATAGGGGTGACAGGGTGTGGGCTTTGATAGGGGACAAGGGGGACAGGCGGGTCAGAAGATGTGGGGTGGAAGGGCAGAGGGGCGCCGCGGCGGGGCTGTGGGCCCAGCTCAGGACAGGACTGGCCTGGGGTCTGGGCCTGAGCTAATTCTAGTATCCCCTTGGGCGAGTCCTGGCCCCTTTTCTTGCCTTAGGGTGCTCCTGCCCACACAGGCGGTGGGCGTGAGGAGGTGGGCTGGTGAGCTCTGGGGGAGCACCGCCCTCCTCTGGGGGAGCATCACCCTCCTCTGCAGGGGCACCATCCTGAGGAGCAGCCCTTCCATCTCTGCCCACAAGTAACTGAGCCTCTCAGGCAAGCTCAGTCTCTCCTGGGCCTGTAAAGCTGGATGGGGCGGGGTGACCCCCGGGGCCCTCTGGCCTCTGAGAGCAAAGCTCTGGGGTGCAGAGCCCGCAGGCCAGAAAAGGCAGACTAGGCACTTTAAAAAGGCAGAAAAGGCAGCCCCGGCAGGAAAGCCATGCCTGAGGCTGACCTGTGAACCTGCTCTGCAGGTGGGGAGGCAGGGCCTGGGATGCCAAGGGACTTCTCGGCTCCTCCCGGCTCACACCTCTTTCTTCTCTGAGTAGCAGAGTGTGAAGTCTCAGTGCAAAGCAGCTCTGTGTAGTGGATAGCTGCGCTGCTGTTTTTCCGAATATTTTATCGATTTTCAAAGTTTTTAAAAAATATTTTATTTTAAAGATGTGGGATACAATTCAGGATTAGGTATACAAGTGGACATCGTACCAAAGTTTTCAACAAAGACAGCACACACTCATTAAAAAAATCTCACCGGCTCGGTGGCTCAGCCTGTAATCACGTGCCTTTGGGAGGCTGAGGTGAGTGGATTGCCTGAGCCCGCGGGTTCGAGACCCGCCTGGGCAGCGAGACCTCATCTCTACAATAAATCAAAAAATCAGCCGGGCGTGGTAGCACGTGCCTGTAATTCCAGCTACTCGGAAGGCTGAGGCGGAAGGATCGCTGGAGCCCAGCAGGTCCAGGCTGCGGTGGCCGGGAGCGGCCACTGCACTCCAGTCTGGGCGACAGAGTGAGACTCCAATTCAACAACAACAAAAAAAAAAAAACAAAAAACTCCGCTGTGGTTCAACCTGTCATCCCGCACTTTGGGAGGCCGAGGTGAGTGAATTGTCTGAGCCCTCAGGTTCGAGACCCACCTGGGCAACTTGGCGAGACCTCATCTCTACAATAAATCAAAAAAAATTAGCCAGGCATGGTAGCACGCGTCTGTAGTTCCAGCTACTCGGAAGGCTGAGTGGAAGGATTGCCAGAGCCCAGCAGGTCAAGGCTGTGGTGGCCAGGACATGCCACTGCACTCCAGTCTGGGCAACAGAGTGAGACTCCAATTCAAAAAAAAAAAAAAAAAAAAAATCTCCATTAATACAGGAAGTGAGGCCAGGCATGGTGGCACACGCCTGTCATCCCAGCACTTTGGGAGGCCGAGGCAGGAGGATGCTTGAGATTGGGAGTTTGAGACCAGCCTGGGCAACATGGCAAGACCTCATCTCTCCAAATAATCAAAAAATTGGCCAGATGTAGTGGAGCCTGCCTGTAACTCCAGCTACTCAGAAGGTTGAGGTGGGAGGATCACCTGAGCCCAGGAGGCTGAGGCTGCAGTGAGCTATATCGTCATGAATGTGCCACTGCCCTCCAACCTGGGCAACAGAGTGAGACCCCAACTAAAAAATATATACATACAGGAGGTGAAACGAGCACAAGACGGTGACTTGCCAGCCCCCTGTTCTTGCCCGGTCCTGGTGTGTCTGTGGGTTTCATGTGTGTCATCCTGGCCCTCCGCAGAGCACAGAGCTCCTGAACCTCCCCTCCTGGAAGCAGCTGGTCCTGGGAATGGCCAGATGTCAGTGCTGGAATCAGACACACCTGGTCACAGCCCAGCTCACGGACGGTTTTTCCAGCGACCTCGGTCGAGCAGTTGAGGTGAACGGGGGCTTCACCGACATGTGAAGGGGCGGCTGAGGAGTGGCTGTGGCGGACGGGTGACGCCGCGTGGCCCAGGTGAAGGAGTGAGCAAAGTGTGGACGAGGTGAAGGAACGAGGCCACGGGGTGGAGGTGGAGGGGGCGTGCGCTGTGGGGGCAGCTCCAGGGACCTCAGGGCCACCGCTCCAGGAAGCAGGGCTCCCACCAGGCGGGAGGGGCTGGCCGGGGGGCGGCGGGCAGCTGCTGTCCCGGCCCAGAGTGGCTCGGCTTAAGGGATCTTGGCTTCAGAGGAATGTGCCGTGGGCTGCCCACTCAGGAGGGGCTAAAAAAAGCCTCGGCCTCCCCTGGGCTTTGTGTGAGGTCCTCAGCTGCCCAGGTCAGCTCATCTTCACAGCCTGGCTGTCCAAGAGGGTCGGCCCAAGTCTCCACCAATGGGCAGGCAGGGAGGCCGAAGAGCGAGGTGTGGGTGAGGGAGGGGGCCGTCGCCCCAGACCCGGTGACAATACCCAGTTGTCAGCTGTGCCCTGCTGCGTTTCTTCCTTTTATAGTCAGCAGCCATGGCTCCCGGCCCCTCTGTGGGGGCTCCTGCCTGGATAAAAGCTCCGGCTCCCCACCCAGCACCACGACGGGTCCCTAGACCTCGCCTCTGCCCCAGAGCCCGCGGACAGCATGGCTCCCAAGAAGCCCGAGCCCAAGAAGGAGGCAGCCAAGCCGGCCCCCGCACCGGCCCCTGCGCCGGCCCCAGCCCCCGAGGCCCCCAAGGAGCCTGCCTTTGACCCCAAGAGCGTAAAGGTGAGGAGGCTTCCTCACTGGGACGGGGCTGGGGGCGGATTTGGGCCCCCACCTGCCTGGAAGCTTAGAGGCTGTGTGGCGTGGGCAACGCCTGGGATCGAGGATGCGGGTGTCCTGCCCGGGTCACAGCCCCCCAGGGTGTTGGGCCTAGGCCTTCCCCTCAAGACCAAGAGGCCCTGCCCTGCCATCCCAGATCTGCCCAGGAGAGTTGGGAATGGCAGGAGGGGCGACCAGTCAAACACCCACCCTTTTAAGGTGCCCAGTGGATCACCACACAGAGTCACAGAGGCTGGCCTCCACGGAGGTCGTTCGGGGTCTTTATGGAGCACAGGCACATCCGGACAGCTGCCAGTGTAGCCTGGAGTGGGTGGTGTAGACAGGCATGGAATGTGCTTTCTGTGCCTGAGTTGGGGAAGCTGAGCAAAGCTCCTTGAGACGCCCCGACAGTGGGCGAGCGCAGGTGGGGAGAAGGCCACGATGGGGGTAAGAGGAGCCTGGGTCCCTCTCTGACTTTCTCCCTGCCCAGATGAGCCCCTCCTCCTGTGGCCTCAGCCCTGACCTCCATCTGAAGGACACAGAGGACTGGCCCACTGGGTGGGGCGAGATGCTCCTGCCTGCAAGGAAACGGGTCCAGTTCCTCTGCCCCACCTGGCTCCCCTCAGCCAGGACCTTCATCTCCCTGGAGTTGGTGTCAGCCCTGCCTGCTGACCTTGGCACAGAACAGAGAGGTCAAGTGGAGTCTGGTCTCAAGGGCTATAAATAGCAGGTGGAGAGTGGCACCCCCAGGACCTCAGCCTTCTGAGCTGGTGAGGGGTGGGGTAAAACAAGAGGCAGGACCCGGGCTGTGACATGAGCCGGCGCCCAGAACCCAGGGCGCCATCCATGGGGCCCTCCCTCGGCCTCTCTGGTCCTGCCCGGCCCCAAGTAGGGATCTGGGCAGCCACTCTGCCAAGGATCCAGCCCACCCAGGGGACAGGCTGGGCAGAACCATTCCTGGGCTTGAGAATGACTCACTCCGGGCAAACAGACCCATGTGTGACTCTGGCCCCTGAAGGTTTTAAGCCGACCATCCCCTGGAGGACCCCTCCTTGCCTGTGTTTCTGAGTTGTCCTGCTACAGCACCAGGTTTGCGCACGTGCTGCCAAGCTTGGTCCCTGGGGACTGGGCAGCTGCCACTTGTGGTATCCGGCGGTGTCCTTCCCGTGGCCTCACCCTTCCCTCCCGCCTCCCTCAGTGTCTCACCCTGGTACAGTCCTCTTTGCCGTGTCTGCCTCTTCCTGGGAGTTGTAGAAGTCACTTTAAAGTAGAAGGAAAAAGCAGGTGCCTTTCAACAGAGTCACTTTCCCTAGAATTGCACTTACCCACTTCCCTTGCTTAGAAGAGTCCTTGCTCAGGCTGGGCGCAGAGGCTCAGGCCTGCAATCCCAGCACTTGGGAGGCCGAAGTGGGAGGATCCTTGAGGTCAGGAGTTGAAGAGTCTGTGCTCAAAGACAGAGAAGAGGCAAGCTTAAGCCCGGGCGTGTGGTTATGACTGCCTATTCAGATTTTATGTTTTTCTATTAGTTTCCCTTCCGTGTTCACTCCTGTGCCTTGAAGCAAAGGGAAGCAGCTTGTCTCTTTCCTTGGTGAGTCAATGCAGAGCGTTCTCAGCTCCATTTAGGGGGCTCTGCTAACTTCCGACCACCCCTGCTCTTGGCAAGTTCATTCCTGGACACAGCTGACTTCCTTCCGACCCAGTTAATCCCCCAGATTCTGCCAGCCCATGCCATCAGCCCGAGTCCTCACCGATGGAGGTCAGTTCTGGGACTCGAGATGGGATAGGCCCGCAGAAGCAGCAGCAGGGCAGGCCTAGGGAGGGTGGTCCTCGGAGAAGCTGGCCCAGGTTGGATCCCCTCCACCCGTGGAGAAGGCATGGGGTGGGTGGGTAAGGACCATGGAGCAACATGGAAGACCTTAAATTAAAATGATGGCAAGGCACTGTGGCTCACGTCTGTAAACTTTGGGAGGCTGAGGCAGGAGGATTGCTTGAGCCCAGGAGTTTGAGACCAGCTTGGGCAAGACAGTGAGACTTCATTTCCACAAAAAATTTAAAAATTAGTTGGAGTTGGGGGTGTATGCCCTTACTCCCAGTCCCAAGTAGCTGGGACTACAGGCGTGGACCACCCGCTAATTCTTTTAATTCTCAGCTAACTTTTAAAATTTCTTGTAGAGACGAGGTCTCACCAGTTTGCCCAGGTTGGTCTTAAACCCCTAGGCTCAGGCAGTCTTCTGGCCTCGGCCTCCCAAAGTGCTGGGATTACAGGTATGAACCACTGTGCCTGGCCTAATAAAACTAATTTTTAAAAAAATTTTAATTTTAAAGATGTGGGGTACAATTTAGGGTTAGCTATACAAATGTTCATTATCCAACAGGTACCCTTGTTGATGCGGTGTGCCCCTCCCCCCTGGCAGTTTCCCACTACTGCCAATCCCACCCCCCCTCCTCTGGCAGTTTCCTACTACTGCCAATCCCTTTCTTATAGTATTATGATAATTGTTCAAGGTCCGCTTATGAGTGAGGACACGTGGTACTCAGTTTTCTGTTTCTGTGATAGATCACTGAGTGCTATAGATTCTAAATCCATCCAAGTTGCTGCAAAGTCCATATGTTTGTCCCTCTTTCTGGCCTCATAGTTTTCCATTGTGCATATGTACCACATTTTTTTTTTACCTGGTCCGACTTTGATGGGCAGCATGTTGGTTCCATGTTTTTGCCATTGTGAACAGAGCTGCAACAAACATGCACGTGCAAGTATCTTTTCTTGTAGAATGATTTGAGTTCCTCTGGATATATTCCCAGTAAGGGGATTGCTGGGTCATATGGCAGGTCAGTTTTTAGTTCTTTCAATAAAAATAAAATTAAAAGAAAATGACGGCTCTTTCTTGGCCGTGGTCACTCACTGTCCTCAGCACTGAATTATTATGCGCTTGAGGGAAATCCAAAATGTATTCCTTCACTGAACAAATAGTTTTGAGTGCCTACTGGGTGCCACATATTTCAATGAACAAAAATGAAAATCCCTCCCCCAAGGGAGACGTGACCTCAAGGGCAGAGGCCAGGAAGTGGGGACGGCAAGCAGAGGCCCATGCATGCGCCCTGTCCCCGGTGCCTGGGCGGGTGTCAGAGGATGAAGTCACAGCACGGTTAGCTTAAGCAGCCCACTGCACTCTATTTGCAAGTCTAAACACTGGCAACGTCTCATTCTGTGAAATAGGGCAAGTGTTCTGAGGAGCCTACAGTGGAGGCTGGGCTTGGAGGTGCGGAGGCCAAGGCAGGCAGGACAGAGTAGAGTGAGAGGTGGTCATATCAGAGTTGCTTTTTTGGAAAAGGTTAAAGCAGAGGGACTTCCTTGTCATGCCAGCTGACAGTCTCCTGCTCGGGGACTGGGCCACTGTCATTATTTCCCACTGTCCTGAGTTCTCAGAAGGTCGATGGACAGCTTCGCTGTGGCCTGGTCTTGCGGACCTTAATGTGAGCGATGCCATCTTAGTTTGGTCTGCAGGAGCCCAGTTCACACTCACAGCCTCCCATGAGTTTTGTTTAACAGGGACAGGTGCCGAGGGAGAAGTGTGGCGGGCATGGGGTGTGGGAAGCCTTCATTCATGGAAGGAAGTGGGTGTGAAGTTGGCATGGAGTAGAGAAAGGCATCCGAGGGTGGGCACTCGTGGGCGCCCAAGCAAGGGAAGAAGGACTCAAAGCTCACCAGAGGACCGTGGCCAAGGGGAAGACTGGAGGGGCAGCCATGGAGGTGCAGGGGGCTGGCCTGGAGAAAGAGCTTACCTCTGACCCAGAGGAATGACGACAGGGAGTGAGTGTGGGTTCGAGAATTATCCAGTTTCTCTTCCTCTCTCATTTTGCAAGTGGCGCTGAGAGAGCTTGAGGCTGCACGACCCTTGTCCCTCGATATCTGTGGGGGACTGTTTCCAGGACCCCCACTGACAGCCCAAGTCCCAGGGTGCTCGAGTCCTGATCAAAGACAGCACAGTGCTCACACATGACCTACTCACCTCCTCCGCACACGTCAAGTCATCTCTGGATGACTTGTCACACCTAATACGGTGTAAATCCTATGTGATAGTTACGCTGTATTTTTAAAAATTTGTGTTATATTTGATTGTTTTACTGTTATTATTATTGAGGTGGAGTCTCTCTCTGTCGCCCAAGGTGGAGTGCAGTGCCATACTCATGGCCATTGCTGCCTCGATCTGCTGGGCTCAGGTGATACTCCCACCTTAGCCTCCCAAGTAGCTGGAACTAATGGTGCGCACCACACCTGACTAATTTTTTTATTTATTGTAGAGACGAGGTTTCGCCAAGTTTCCCTGGCTGATCTTGAACCTAGGCTTAGGCATTCCTCTTGCCTCTGCCTCCCAAAGGCCTGGGATGACAGGCACGAGCTACTGTGCCCAGCTATGTGTTGTTATTTATTTACTTATTTATTTTTGAGTTGGAGTTTCACTCCATCGCCCAGACTGGAGTGCAGTGGCGCTCCCGGCCACTGCAGCCTTGACCTGCCGGGCTCCGGCGATCCTTCCGCCTCAGCCTTCCAAGTAGCCAGAATTACAGGTGCGCGCTACCACGCCCGGCTGATTTTTCATTTATTGTAGAGATGAGGTCTCGCCAAGTTGCCCAGGCAGGTCTCTAACCCACGGACTCAGGCAATCCACTCACCTCGGCCTCCCAAGGTGTGGGATTACAGGCTGAGCCACCAAGCCCGGCTTGTTATTTTTTATTGATGTATTTTTCTGAATATTTTCAATCTGTGACTTGCTGATCCCAAGCCTATGGATGCGTAGCCTGTCGTGGCTCTCTCCTCAGGAGACTGGGGTGGCGAATGCGGCTCCAGGGGAAGCTTCCCTCATTAGAGGCCCACAGGAGGCCACTTCTGCTCCCTGCGGGGGGGCCTTTGCAGCGGCCTCCACAATCCCAGCCCTCACGCTTGTTTCCCTCCCCACAGATAGACTTCACCACGGACCAGATCGAAGGTGAGTGGGGACAACCCCACCTTCCTGCCCTGTTGTGCTTTCCTGGGGGACAGGGAGGGGAAAGGGGAGGAGGTAGGAGAGGGGGAAGGCGAAAGGGGAGGGGGGGGAAGGGAAGGGGGGGAAGGGAAGGATGCTGAGGGAATGGGAAGGAGTGGGAGGAGGAGTCAGGGGAAGAGGGGGAGGAAGGGGAGGAGGGAGAGGAGGAAGGGGAGGGGGACGAAGGGGAGGTGGACCAGGGGGCGGTGTCATCCTCGTGGTAGTAGTGATCATTAATACTGTCACCCAGCACTCCTGTCTTGAACATCCGCCCTGGGCCAGGCACAGTCCTCAGCACTTTACACAGATCCACTTGTTTAATTCTCAGAACACACCAGCAGCAGCCGCTGTCACCACTTTGCATTCTTTTGTTTTTTTTTTGAGTTGGAGTCTCACTCTGTCCCCAGACTGGAGCATAGTGGCAAGCCCACGGCCGCTGCAGCCTCGACCTGCTCCTGCTGGGTTCAGGCAATCCTTCTACCTCAGCCTTCCAAGTAGCTGGGACTACAGGCAGACAACACCATATCTGGCTAATCTCCATGTCTGGAGATGAGGTCTCGCCAAGTTGCCCAGGCTGGTCTCGAACCCGAGAGCTTAGGCAATCCTCTCACCTCGGCCTCCCAAAGTGCTAGGATTAGAGGCGTGAGCCACGGCACCCAGCTTACCACCTGCATGCTACAGGGAGTGAAACCAGGTACGGCGAGGTCAGGGCTTGTCTCACGGGTGGTCCATGCAGGCTCAGGCAGACCTGACTTGAGACATGTGACCTCAGCTACCCTGCCAGATCGCCAGGGCCACCAGAGATGCTCAGCAAACCTTCGTGCCTTTTTTCCTACACCCCCAAATCTATGGAAGAATCTGGAAGCTCTTGTTTCTGGCCCAGCTACTGGAAAGCCCCTCTGAGGCTACCAGTGTCCCCTCCCCCATCACTGCATCTGCCCAGACGTGATCCAAATGGTGGCAGGGCAGTCAGCGACAGTGTGGTCCGCCACAGCTCTTCTCCTCCCTCATACATGTTGCCAAAGCCCACCATCTTCCAGCTCCATGTCTCGCCACTGGTGGGAGTCTGGCGTCGGAGAGTTACATGTTTCATCCTGTGACAGCTACATGACCCCGGATGCAAAGAGGGCTCCCTGCTGTGCCCCGTGCCCCTCTGTCCCCTACCAAATGCTCCCAGGACCACAAAATCCCAGGATTTGAAAGACATTTGAAAGATGACCTGATCTAACTCCCTCAGGCTAAGCACATCCTCTTTTTTTTTGACTTGGAGTCTCCCTCTGTCTCCGAGGCTGGAGTGCGGTGGCACGCTCATGGCCACCACAGCCTCGACCTGCTGGCCTCAGGTGGTCCTTCTGCCTCAGCCTTTCAAAGAGCTAGAACTTCAGGCGTATGCCACCACACCCAGCTAATTTTTTGATTTATTGTAGAGACTAGGTCTCACCATGTTTGCCCAGGCTGGTCTTGAATCCCTGGGCTCAGGCAATCCTCTCGCCTTGGCCTCCCAAAGTGCTGGGATTACAGGTGTGAGCTGCTGCGCCTGGCCTTTTTTTTTGTTTTTGAGACAAGGTCTTGCTTGGTCTCCCAGGCTGGAGTGCAGTGGCACGCTCATAGCCACCCCAGGGTTGACCTGCTGGGCTCTGGTGATCCTTCTGCCTCAGCCTTCCAAGCAGCGGGAACTATAGGCACGTGCTACCATGCCTGGCTAATTTTTTGACTTATTGTAGAGACGAGGTCTTGCCAAGCCTGGCTGGTCTCTAACCCGTGGGCTCAGGCAGTCCTCTCACCTTGGCCTCCCTAAGTGCTGGGATTACAGAAATCTTAATTTTCTTATCTACAAAGTGAGGGCATTTTTTCCTTCTTAGGCTTGTTTTCTCTAGGCAACATGACCCTGATTTCTTTTATGCTTTTTGTTCTTGGGAACAAGTTCTGCCATTTCATTTAGGAGCTTGAGTGGGTGGGGGCCAGGGAGCAGTTCACATCATGTGACAACAGCGGGGGTGGGGAGGTGGGGGAGTAGGGACGTGGAGGGACCCCCGGGCCCACGCTGGGGTGGGCCTGGGGCACCAGGCGGCCTCTTACGCTGTCCCAGAAAGGCAGGGCTGGGGAGGGCCTGAGATGCGGGAGCCATATGGACTGCTGCTCCGCCCGGGGGAGGCTGGGCGGTCCAGCCCCCGCCTCCTGTACCCGGGCGAAGCTGGCGTCCTCCGCAGAGTTCAAGGAGGCCTTCTCACTGTTTGACCGGACCCCGACGGGAGAGATGAAGATCACCTACGGGCAATGCGGGGACGTGCTGCGGGCGCTGGGCCAGAACCCCACCAACGCCGAGGTGCTGCGCGTCCTGGGCAAGCCCAAGCCCGAAGGTACAGCTGGCCTGTGGAGGGAGGCCACACTGGATCCTCGCCAGATCTAGCTCCCGCCTCCTGGGCCAGTCCCATCTCAGGAGCTGATCTAGAAGCCCCTGCCTGTGGTGGGACCGTGAGGAATGTGACCCAGGCTTGTCCTCAGCTGACTCCCCAGGGTGCCGGAGACACAGCCGGCAGGAGGGCAAGGGGGAACCTGACAGCCACCCCGCAGCTCTGCCCCACCCCAGTGGCTCTGTTGAGGTGGCTGTCGCAGCCCTGAGAGATCCTGTGACCTTTTTTTTTTTTTTTTTTTAGTCAGAGTCCCACTTTGTTGCCCAGGCTGGAGGGCAGTGGCACACTCATGGCCACAGCAGCGTGGACCTGCTGGCCTCAGGTGATCCTTCCGCCTCAGCCTTCCAAGTAGCTGGGACCACAGGCACGTGCCACCACGCCCGGCTCATTTTTTGATTTACTGTAGAGACGAGGTTTTGCCAAGTTGCCCAGGTGGGTCTCTAATCCCTGGGCTCAGACAGTCCTCTGGCCTCTGCCTCCCAAAGTGCTGGGATGACAGGCATGAATCACTATGCCTGGTCTTTATTTTTTTTTCTTGAGTTGGGGTTCCACCGTGCTGCCCAGGCTGGAGTGCAGTGGCATAATCATGGCTCACCCCAGCCTTGACCTCCTGGGCTCAGGTGATCCTCTCTCCTCAGCCTCCCAGTCAGCTGGGGCTGCCGGTGTGTGCCACCAAGCCTGGCTAACTTTTTGATTATTTGTAGACAAGGTCTTGCCACATTGCTCAGGCTGGATATTAAGCTTCTGACACACGCCATGCAGGAGAGGTGTGCTGTTCACAAGAGAACCACACGTGTGCAGCATTCCCGACTCAGCATGGCGCTGAGCAGGGTGTCTCAGGAGATGGGCCCCTGCAGTCCTGCAACATGCCTTTCTTCGGCCCTGTGGGTTTGCCTTTGGGACCGTAGGGCTGTTACAGGTCGATGTCCGCACTGTGAGTGTGTGGCCCGTGGGCCTTCCGCCCGTGGCCCTCGCTGCAGCTCCCTGCCCAAGCGGCCTCCCCGAGGTCTGGTGGAGTCTGGCCTCTTCCTCCTGCGGCCCTAGTCCTTCTACTGGGGAAGAGGGCCCCGAGCCGGGTCTCGCGGGCTCAGGTGCCCAGCCTTGTTCCTGGGCAGCCCCTGCCCCAGCGGTGCTAGGGGAGGCCCCTGCCGGAGCAGCTGCCCACGCGGCCGTCTCTCTGCCCCTGAAGAGATGAGCGCCAAGATGCTGGACTTCGAGACGTTCCTGCCCATCCTGCAGCACATCTCCCGCAATAAGGAGCAGGGCACCTACGAGGACTTCGTGGAGGGGCTGCGCGTCTTCGACAAGGAGAGCAACGGCACGGTCATGGGCGCCGAGCTCCGGCATGTCCTCGCCACCTTGGGTGCGCGGCTGGCCGGGGGGCTGTTGGGAGCTGGAGGGTGGGTGCCGCGGCAGGTGGAGGGCCCAGTGGAGGGTCCTTGGGGACCACGTCCCGACCCAGGCCCTGAGGCCTTGGGTGCACGGCTTGAGTGAGGAGGCCGGGTGGGAGGCGGAGGCAGGTTTCATGGTGAGTGTGGGGTCCGCGGGTCTCTGGGGACCACGTTCTGACCCAGACCCTGAGGACCCAGACCCCAGGGTCAACAGGTCTGGGGAGGTGGAGGGGAGGGTCACCCCTCTCCAGGGTGGCCCAGCCTCCTGCCCTGGCGTCCGCCTCACCCGGGCCAGGCAGAGGTCAGGTCACGGGGACGACTCCAGGGACCACGGGGCTCTCCAGAGCCAGGAGGGGCCGCGTGGCCGGAGCCCCTTCCCGCCCGGGGAGTCTGGGCCTTCGGACTTGGGGCCCGGAGTCTCCCCAGTCCCTGACTCGGCTGCCGCCTGGAATCCAGCGCCCTGTCCT
>NW_007123703.1:0-766 GCF_000164805.1 Carlito syrichta
AGGGACTGTGGTTTACTTCCAACCAATATCAGTGAAGTTTTAAAACTATTACATCATTAAGTGTTGAATTCAATGTCATTATTAGCTTTTCTGTGGTGAAATTTATTTACAGGTATAACTCTACAAGCCTAAAAGTTACAGTACACCAGGAAAATAATCAAGTTCTGACATCAAAGAGATCGTCCACTACCAAACAATTTGTTAAAAAAGAGAAACTTGAAGAGGCAGGGAAGATGACAATCAAGTCAATCAGGCTATGCGAGTCCCCGTGTGAGTGAATGAGTGTATGGAAAATTTTGTGTATGTGCTGGTGAGCGAGTGGACATGTAAGTGGCTGACTGAGAGAGGGCTAGGGACCTAGTGGCCATGACTCTCCTGGTGCAGCACCTGGTGCCACAGCATCTGGGCTTGGAACTTTGCGAATCCCAGGATGCAGAAGCTAAGCACCATTTTCTCTTTCTTTTCTTTACTTTTTTTTTAAATCAACAAGCCCCCCAACCCCTGGCAAAAAAAGCTGGGAGAAGCTAAGTGTGGCTCGTGAGCGGGTGGCCAGGCTCCTGGTGCAACAGCAGGTGCTGCAGCTTCTCACTTTGTCCCTGGCTCTTGCTGGCTTGCAGAAGTGGAGCACCATTTTTTTTTTATTAAAGAAAACAGACAGAAGTTTTCCTTTAAAAAAGCAGCAGGGAGGCACTATTGCCCCAGGGCTCCCACACCATTAAAGCAGGAGAGAAACTGCTCAAGGCTTTGCCTCATCACTTTAGCACCT
>NW_007123704.1:0-725 GCF_000164805.1 Carlito syrichta
CTAAGTGTGCACTTCATTTACAATGTTCTGCTGATGCAGAAACCAACAGATCAAACATTTTATTCCATCTTGAAAAATACGTTGGACAATTGAAATTTTAGCACTAAGTTTCATGTTTCCTAACTGGAAAGTTATTGCTCAGCGAATTTCAATGCCTCTCTCTATTGTCTCATAAGAAGCCAAGAAGGCTGGGCTTCAATTCACATGAGGACATGTATTCACTTTGAGTGTCACCATGAAGTCACACTGGTAGTCATTTGCAATTATGTTGAATGATAGAAAGCAGAGACTGGCATCAGGAGACCCAGGTCACAGTCTCTCCTCTGTCTCTGATTAGTGAATCCCTTAACTACTCTAGCTTCAGTTTCTTTATCTATACAATGATAAGTTGGTTTAGATCAAGAGTCAGTAGTCCAAATACCTACATGGGCAGGGCAGGTGACAGAAGCATAAAAGCTTACATCACGGCATACCACAGCATCACCACTTATTTGCTTCACAGTCGCAAAAACAACTGTGTTGAAATTTCACTCTCTTTTATATATCATTAAGCTTTTCATCAGGCATCTTTTCACATACCAGTCATTCAGTCATGGTTCTTTTTATGGTTTGTTTTCCTAATGGAGGATTACGCTGTATTCTTTTGCTACAGATGCACTTTGTTGGTATATTCAACCCAGAACTCCTCTTTATGTTCTGAAAAAGCAAGTCTGACTCACATTTTT
>NW_007123705.1:0-819 GCF_000164805.1 Carlito syrichta
GTGTTGGCCGGGAGTGGCCACTGCACTCCAATCTGGGCGACAGAGTGAGACTCCAACTCAAAAAAAAAAAAGAAGAAGAAGAAAGAAAACCCTCTCTATGTTACTGGAGAGAATAAGGACATCACATAGAGAACTTTTTTTTAATGTTCCCAATGTTTTTTTGTTTGTTTGGTTTTGGTTTTTTTAATTTTTAATTTTTTTTATTTTAAAGATATGGGGTACAAGTCAGGTTAGGTATACAAATGTCCATTATGCAGGTACCCTTGTTGATGAGGTGTGCTCCCTCTTCCCTGGGCAGATTCCACGACTGCCAATCTTGCTTCCCCTCTCCCTTCCCAGCAGTTTCCCACTACTGCCAATTCTTTTCTTATAGTATTATGATAGTTGCTCAAGGTCTACTTATAAGTGAGAACATGTGATACTCAGTTCTTTGTTTCTGTGAAAGATCACTCAGTATTATAGACTCTAAGTCCAACTAGGTTGCAGTGAACTTCATGATTTTGATCTTTATGGATGTGTAATATTCCATCATGTATATGTACCACATTTTTTTAATCTAGTCCTCTTTTGATGGGCAGCACGGTTGGTTCTATGTTCTTACTACTGTGAACAATGCTATGATAAACATACATGTGCAGGTATCTTTTTTATACAGCGATTTGAGCTCTTCCAGGTATAATCCCAATAGGGGGATTGCAGGATTTAGATCTTTTGGGAATCTCCATACTTTTCTACAGAGGCTACACTAGTTTACACTCCCACTAACAGTGTAGAAGTGCTCCCTTTTTGCCATACCCTCTCCAGCACCTGTTGCTTTTT
>NW_007123706.1:0-684 GCF_000164805.1 Carlito syrichta
CCAGTGTATACAGACTGCCAATGAAGTGCAGTGCAGCGCAGGCTTCAATAGCGTGTCCCCAGGAAGACCCAGCTTCACCCCCAGTGTAACAGAGGCTCTCCGTGCTTACTCAGCAATGAAAACGGCACAGCCTTGGTAGTCCTTATTATGTTTAAACGCCATAGGGAAAAACAACTTAGAATTCTCCCCATCCACACATAATGCTCTCCGGCTCGTGACTGTGGAGCACTTGTGTCACTCATTGCGGCACTATGTCTTGCAGATTTCTCTCCGTGAAACACGGAGGTTTCACGCTCGTACGCAAAGGCCCTCTATGGAAAGGAACACAAATCAAGGGGAAAGAGTGAGTGTCGGTGACCTGCACTGACCAGGGGGTGGTTAGGACCGCACCGGTGAATCAGAACGGAGAGAAGAAACCACACGGAGGCAGCTCTTCTGGGAACAGTTTGGCCAAGACTGAAGCCAATTTTATTCAAACCTTTTCCAACTTATATACCATTTTCTATAATCTCCAGCAGTGTGACAATTACTTGCTGGGGGCGTACAAGTTCATTGATGTGTAACACGCTTTACAAATCATGTACCGTCACGAGACTTTCAGGTTCCCAGTGAACAATTACAATTCCATGGTGTATGAATCACAGGTGCACAATTTCAATACAGATTGTTCAAAATGTTCTCCAC
>NW_007123707.1:0-491 GCF_000164805.1 Carlito syrichta
GAGTGGATTGCCTGAGCCCGCGGGTTCAAGACCTGCCTGGGCAGGCAAGACCTCATTTCTATTATAAATTAAAAAATTAGCCGGGCGTGGTAGCACGCGCCTGTAATTCTGGCTACTTGGATGGTTGAGGCGGAAGGATCGTCGGAGCCCAGCAGGTCGAGGCTGCGGTGGCTGGAAGTGGCCACTGCACTCCAGTCTGGGCGAAAGAGTGAGACTCCAACTAAAATAAATAAATAAATAAATAAATAAATAAGAGCAGAACGTGTGTTCATAATTCGGGGAAAATTATTTCACTCAGCAAAAAACATTTTAAGGGTCAGCACTAAATTGCCACTTTGAGAAACTCAGAAAAATAAAAAGGAGATTTTAAAACTAGCAGTGTCTTACTATAGTTTGTGGCTGACTGGAGCCCTTTCTTGGTTAGTATTCAAATATCTTTTATCTTCATGTAATCTAATATATTTTATTACTATAGTCAATGCTTTAATGAC
>NW_007123708.1:0-792 GCF_000164805.1 Carlito syrichta
CTAGGAGCGCGTTGATCATGGGAAATGGAAAGAGGGTTGGAGCCAAAACGTGAGCCAACGCCAAGCCTCCTGCCCACAGTGGCTGAAGTTACGCCATTTGGGCTTTTTTTGTTCTTTATGATTCTTTGTGTGTGTGTGTGTGTGTGTGTTGAAGTCTCACTCTGTCACCCAGACTTGAGTGCAGTGACACATTCCAGGCCAACGGAGCCTCCACCTGCTGGGTTCTGGCAATCTTTCCGCCACAGCCTTTCAAGTAGCCGGAACTACAGTCGTGTGCTATTATGCCCGACTGATTTTTGATTTATTGTAGAGATGAGATCTCACCGATTTGCCCTTGTGTGTCTGGAACCCACAGCCTCAGGCAACTCACCCACCTCGGCCTCTCAAAGTGCTGGGATTACAGGCTGAGCCACCCAGCTCTGCCATTCTTTATGATTCTTATCAGAGTTTCATTCTGTCACCCAGGCTAGAGTGCAGTGGCAAGCTCACAGCCAACATAGCCTCGACCTGTTGGGCTCAAGTGATCCTTTCGCCTCAGCCTTCCAAATAGATGGAACTACAAGCATGCATCACTGTGCTAGGTTTATTTTTTTTTTAATTTATTGATGTTTTCTTAATTTAAAGATGAGGTCACACCAAGTAGCCCGGGCTGGCCTCGAACCCCTGGGCTCAGGCAGTCCTCTTGCCTCGGCCTCCCAAAGTGCTGGGATGCCAGGATTGGGCTGCCATGGCGGGCCTTTTGTCCTTTCGATGACAAACATGATGTAAGAGGTATCGTACACAGTGTGAAGA
>NW_007123709.1:0-705 GCF_000164805.1 Carlito syrichta
AGAAAATGGCACAGTCACTCTGGCAAACAGCTTGTCAATTTCTGACAAAACTAACATGTGCTTACTATAAGACCCAACAGTCATACTCTTGGGATAAGTAACATATTTATCCCAGAGAAATGAAAACTTATACCTACAAAAAAAATTTATACAAATATTCACCATAGTTTTTCTTTATTAACAAAAACTGAAAACAACTCAAAATCGTACAGTATGTGAATGACTTAAAATTGTTAGTATGTCCATAACACACACACACACACACACACATCCAAAAAACTAATTGGCAATACACACAACAACCTGGATGGAGTTAAGGGCATTATACTTTGTGAAAAAAAGTGAGTCTCAAGAGATCATCATTCTAAGTAATCTGACTCAGAACCAGAAAACTAAGCACCATATGCTCTCACCCACATGTGGGAGCCAAACAGTCACAAGGATGCAAATGACAGACACTGGGATGCTAATGGGGGTGGGGTAGGGCTCAGAAACTACATACAGGACACAATGTTCACTACCTATACATGTCACACATTTGTGTGTAAAATAAATAAATAAACCCCAAATCTAAAATAAAAAAAAATTTTAGAAGGGAATATGCCATTTGATTCAATTTATATAAACACTCTTAAGATGACAAAACTATAGTCACTTTAGGAATGGAGAAAAATACTTTGGTTGCCAAGGGACGGGGGATTGGAG
>NW_007123710.1:0-1189 GCF_000164805.1 Carlito syrichta
CCATCCCAGGAAACTCAGCAGGCCACCAGCCATTGAACAGGTGGTTTCAACTTCACGTTCAGGCCTACAGTTCTTCCAAAGGCTAAAGCCAGATTCCAGCACCATGACTTGCTGTCACTTTGCAAATATGTGTTCAGCAGCAGTCTTTTGATCTGTTACATAACCCTCCTTAAGAAAGACTGTGTGTGCCCTTGGCACCTGGTATGTAAAACTGGGAACAAAACTCTGCAGGGGTGTGTCATGGAGGCTGACGTTTCCAACACATGTAGAGCTGGTGAAAAGCAGTACACTTTCTCATTGCTGTGAGTGTCTTCTAAATCCCCCAGCACTTTTCTCATAGTGTATGATGAGTGTGAGGTTTCCACATGAGTTTCCAGCGTGGTTAAGACATGCTCACCTGGGGTCTTGCCCATAGTTCATTGAGCATGCACTGTTCAGAGCTACCTTTTGGACCTTCCTGAAGACCTCAACCCCCTGTCATTATCCTGTGCCAAATACCCAGGTCACAGGAGGGCGATGGGGGGAGAGCTCTTCACTTCAACTCTGGGCTTTGTTCTGTCCTGATAGAGTTCCTTGAGAAGAGGAAACAAGCACAGTAAGGAACCACCTATCCCCAAAGAAGAATTCTCCAGCACATACTCCGAGAATCCTCTGATAAGCTCAGAAGGACAATAGGCCAACAGCAAAGAAACATGGGTTAAAGCATTAAATGTTTCTGGCTGGAGGCAGTGGCTCACATCTAGAATCCCAGCACTCTGGGAAGCCAAGGCCGGCGAATCACTTGAGAAGTTTCCTGGGCAGCACAGCAAATCCTGCTTCTACAAAAACTAAACATAAATTTTATTTTTTATTTTTATTTATTTATTTTTTTTGAGTTGGAGTCTCACTCCGTCGCCCAGACTGGAGTGCAGTGGCCACTCCCAGCCACCACAGCCTCGACCTGCTGGGCTCCGGTGATCCTTCCACCTCAGCCTTCCAAGTAGCCGGAATTACAGGCATGCACTACCACACCCGTCTGATTTTTTTGATTTATTGTAGAGATGAGGTCTCACTGCTCAGGTGGGTCTCGAACCCGTGGGCTCAGGCAATCCACTCACCTCAGCCTCCCAAAGGCACGGGATTACAGGCTGAGCCACCGAGCCTGGCTAAACATAATTTTTAAAATAAAAATAATAAATACATCAGTTTC
>NW_007123710.1:2759-3458 GCF_000164805.1 Carlito syrichta
TCCAGGCCACCGCAGCCTCGACCTGCTGGGCTCCGGCAATCCTTTTACCTCAGCCTTCCAAGTAGCTGGAAATACAGGTGAGCGCTATCATGCCCAGCTAATTTTTTGATTTATTGTAGAGATGAGGTCTCGCCAAGTTGCCCAGCTGGGTCTCGAACCCGCGGGCTTAGGCAATCCATTCACCTCAGCCTCCCAAAGTGAGGGATTACTGTCTGAGCCACCGAACCCGGCTGTATTTTATTTTTTAAATGTGGGATACATGTGAGGATTACCATGTAATCAAGTTGCATGCAGGTATGGTTTCGACTTCAAGCAAGCCTTCCCTCCCCCTAGTAGTAGACATGGTACCCAATTGGTGATGGGTACCCATTTCTCCCCACAATCCCTCTCTCCTTTAGCAGTGCCTGGTGTTGTTTTTGTTTGTGTGCCCAATGTTTAGGACCAGTTTATGAGCAAGAAAATGTGGAATATTATAGCACTCAGTAAATAATCTTTCGGTAACAGGACAGAATTGAAGACCAAAAACTGAAAGAGGCAGGAGACTGGTTTCTAGTCTTACTTGCTAGAATGATGGTCTCCAATTTCATTCATGTTTCTGCAAAGGACATGATTTTGTTCTTCTTTATGACTTTGTAGTATTCCATTGTGTACATGGACCACATTTTCTTCTTCCAGACCACTTTTGATGAGCATCTGGGG
>NW_007123711.1:0-471 GCF_000164805.1 Carlito syrichta
CCAATTAAGTCCATTTGGTCCAAAGTCACATTGAGGTTCCGGATCTCCTTGCTGATTTTTTGTCCTGATGATCTGTCTAGGATTGTGAGTGGGGTATTAAAGTCCCCAGTTATGATGGTGTTAGAATCAATATCTTTCTTTAGTTTTCCTAGAAGTTGCTTTATGAAAGTTGGCGCACCTATGTTGGTTGCATATATGTTTAGGATAGATATTTCTTGTTGATGGATTGAGCCTTTTATCATTATGTAGTGGCCTTCTGTATCTTTTTTGATTTTTAATAGCTTGAAGGTTATTTTTTCTGAAATTAAGATCACTACTCCTCCTTTCTTTTGTATTCTGTTCACCTGAAAGTTTGTTTCCCATCCTCTTACTTTGAGTCTGTGGGTGTCATTTCTAGTGAGGTGAGTCTCTTGAAGGCAATAGATTGTTGCCTGATGATATTTTATCCATTTTGCCATTCTATGTCTTTTC
>NW_007123712.1:0-482 GCF_000164805.1 Carlito syrichta
GGTGCCTCAGGCTAAGCAAGCCTATGGAGGTAAGATTATGGCAGGCAAGTAAAGAGTTAAATAAGGATGGGCGCTGTGTTCATGCCTATAATCCCAGCACTCTGGGAGGCAGAGGTGAGAAGATTGCCTGAGCCCACAGGTTCAAGACCAGCTTAGGCAACTTGGCAAGACCTCATTTCTCTTAAATAAATAAATAAAAATAAAATAAAATATCTAAGAAAAATTAAAAATTATTAAATAAAATGACCAGAATCTTTGAAAACCTTAGAGGAGATGCTGATTTAAGAGGTAGCAGTAAAATCATGTACCATCTTCACTAAGTGGCAGAAAGGAAGGGAATTCCAGCCCCTGGAGCTCAGGGTGCCAAAAGACCCTTGTGTGGGATCGACCAGAGCCCAGAAGGCCTCACTCAGACTGTCTTATGTCAAGACTCAAAAACTAAGGAGCTGCAGGGTGTTCCCTCTCTGCCCTCTCCTCAAGAA
>NW_007123713.1:0-723 GCF_000164805.1 Carlito syrichta
GAGGTCAGTCCTGTTGTTCCCTAAAGGCATTTTAGGTATTTGGCATGAAATATGCTGAGCTGAACCCCATACTTGAGGGTGAAAATGCCCCCTCAACTTGAGAGTGGAAGTAGAAAAAGAGAGGTTATTTATTTGTTGTTTTGTCTTGTTTTTGTTTTTGTTTTTGTTTTTGAGTTGGAGTCTCATTCTGTCACCCAGTCTGGAGTGCAGTGGCCACTCCCGGCCACCATAGCCTTGACCTGCTGGGCTGTGGCGATCCTTCCACCTCAGCCTTCCGGGTAGCCAGTATTACAGAAGTGCGCTACCATGCTCGGCTAATTTTTTTTTTTAAATTGTAGAGATGAGGTCTCACCTGCCCAGGCGGGGCTCCAACCTGCGGGCTCAGGCAATCCACTCACCTCAGCCTCTCAAAGGCACGGGATTACAGGCTGAGCCACCAAGCCTGGCTTGTCTTGTTTTTTTGAGTTGGAGTCTCACTCTGTCCCCCAGGTTAGAGTGCTAGGCCACACTCATGACCACCCCAGCGTCGACCTGTTGGGCTCCAGCAATCAAGAAGTTTATTTGTTAATATGAAGCATTTGGATTCTGTCCATGCTCACAGAGACATGGTGCAGTGAATCTGGCTAGATCCACTGCTGAGAAGAGGGTCCCAGGTTAGGCCACAGCCCCTAGGCCATCTGCATGCTCTCCGTGACCAGTCCAAGATCTGGGACCTTTCATTGA
>NW_007123714.1:0-423 GCF_000164805.1 Carlito syrichta
GCCACTCCAGGCAGAATTCCTTCTGGGCCATCCCCAGAAGGATCAAAGCAGGATGAACTTGAAATCTATCTAGCCCAAGAGGAGCCATGGCTCCTGCAGCCTAATCAGATATAGTCTTCTAAGCACTTGCCAGTTCTTTTAAGCACCCCACAGTACAGGAGAAAAGGAGCAAGGAGAAGGTAGCCTCTGAGCTCTGCCTCAGCTCCCCTCACCATCAGATAGCTTGGGGGGAATTTCCATCTCAGGTTGCCAAGACAACTGGACTTAGCTTGTACTTTTGGAAGAGAACTTAGTGCCACAGGACACTTCTTCTTTTCCTCTTTCTAGTGAAAAAGTTCAAAGAATGTGGCCAGGTGAACTTGTAACCAGGGAGAGGTGGAGCTGACAGCGGGAGTGGGAGTGGAGGCAGAGACAGAGAAAGAA
>NW_007123715.1:0-442 GCF_000164805.1 Carlito syrichta
TCACTTAGATTGTTTTTATATCTTGACTACAATAAACACAAAAGTGCAGAGATCTCTTTGATGTATTGATTTTCTTTCTTTTGGATATATACCCAGCAGAACATATGGCAGATTTGTTTTTAGTTTTTTTAGGAACTTCCATACTGTTTTCCTTGGTGACACCACTAGTTTAAATTCCTACCAACAGTATATAAGAGTTTCCCTTTCTCTGTATCCTTGCCAGCATTTGCTATTTATTTATTTATTTATTTTTGTATTTTTAACAATAGCCATTCTACTGGATGAGAGGATATCTCATAGAGGTTTTGATTTGCATTTTCCTGATAATTAGTTATGTTGAACAATTTTTCCTACTCCCATTATCTTCCTTAGCAAAATGTCTATTTAGATCATTTTCTCATTTTTTTGTTTGAATTTTTTGTGTTTTTTTTCTGTTGAATTG
>NW_007123716.1:0-374 GCF_000164805.1 Carlito syrichta
GCCTCTCCAGCGGCTGGGACCATGGCGTGTTCCACCCATAACTGCCTGATGTTTTAAATTTTTTGTGGTGTTGAGATCTGTGTATTTTAACCAACCTGATCTCCTGAGCTTAAGTGATCCTACTGCCTCAGCCTCCTAAAGTGCTGGTATGACAGGCACAATCTCTCCGTGTCTGGCCTTTATTTCCATGAATTTAAGAGGTGTAAATAGTCTGTGTTCTGTGCTTCAGTCGTACCTACCAACTCCACGTGTGCCCATGGTACCCAACAGGTAATTTTTTATCCCTCTACCCTTTCTGTTTCTCCCTTTCTGAGTCTCCAGCGTTCCTTATAACATTTTCTGTGTCTTGGGGATTTTTTTTTTTTTTTGGGAAC
>NW_007123717.1:0-409 GCF_000164805.1 Carlito syrichta
GTCATCTGACTCACGATGGATCACATCAAAGTGAGTGAAACTGTCAGATTCTAATGTAGCTTAATTAAAGCTCCCTTCATTAAGGGCATGAGAGGGAAGGGAGCCCTTTAAAAGTGATTTTAATTGCTGTTGCCAACTGCAGACTTCTTATGTTTTCCACAGTTAATTACACCCTGGGTTTCTAGCACTACTTTCATCCAGGAATCCTGAGGAACAGACAAGTTCTCTGTACCCTCTTGCCACAGCAGGTGCCATAGTCTGGTCTAGAGTAACGCTGGAGACACAGCCCATAGATTGACATGATACTACATGGAAACACCATGTGTGGTGATAGGACTTCATCAATATGGCCAGAAAGACCCAAGGGGAGAAAACCTGCCTCCCTGTACACGCTGCAAGCACAAGTGGG
>NW_007123718.1:0-632 GCF_000164805.1 Carlito syrichta
CCATCTGTCCTTTTTTTATGGCTGCATAATATTGCAGTGTGTATATACTACATTTATTTTATCCTTTCCAGCTTTGATGGGCAACATGGTTGGTACCGTGATTTTTTTGCAATTGTGATTAGAACTGCAAAAAACATACTAGTGCAGGTATCTTTTTGCTAAAATTATTTGAGTTCCTCCAGGTATATTTTCCACTGGGGAATTGAGTCACATGGTAGGTCAATATCTTGTCCGTTTACAAACCACCACACTGTTTTCCAAAGATGTTGCTATACTTTTCAGTCCATATGCAGTGCAGAATCATTTAATTCTTCCCAAATCCTTACCTGCATCTCTTATTGTTTGTTTTATTAATGATGGCCAGTCTTACAGGGAGTATGTGGTATTTCAAACTGGTTTAATTTGCATTTCTTTGATGATGAATGAGGCTGAGCAATTTTCATATGTCTGCTGGCTGCCCATATCTCTTTTTATGAAAACTGTCCAATCACGTATTTTGCACACTTTTCAAAGGGAATGTGTGTCTGATTTTTCTGAGTGTTTGAGGTTCTTGTAGATACCAGATGTTATGCCTTTTACAGATATATTGGTGGAGAATCATTTTTCTCATTTTGGTTGCTGTATCCCTGCTC
>NW_007123719.1:0-562 GCF_000164805.1 Carlito syrichta
TTGAGACCAACAAAGGTAACATAATATAACATTATGTCTGCAAAAAATAAAAAAATTTAGCTGGGCATGGTGGCACTGGACTGTAGTCCCAGCAACTTAGGGGACTGAGGAAGAAGGATCACCTGAGCCCAAAATGTTAAGGCTTTAGTGAGCCATGATTATACCACTGCACTTGCCTGGGTAACAGAGTGACTTTTTTTTTACCCAAATAAATTAATTAATTAATAAAATTGAAGAAGAAGGCATAAAAAATGGAAAGGTATCTCATATTCACAGATTGTAATAATTTATATTGTTAAAATGACCATACTTCTCAAAGCAATCAACAGATTTAATGCAATTCTATCAAATTACTAATTCCATTTTTCACAGAAATTAAAACTAATCTTATTTGTATGGAACTACAAAATACCTCAAATAGCCAAAACAATTTTGAGAAAAATCCAAGCTGCATATATTATGGTATCACACTACCTGATTTCAAACTATATTACAAATCTACAGTAATCAAACAGCTTGGTACTGGCATAAAAACATACATCTGCAACAACAAAACAGAATA
>NW_007123720.1:0-787 GCF_000164805.1 Carlito syrichta
TCATCTTTCTGGACCCAGAGAGTGACACACAAGGCAGCAGCTAGGAGGGGATGGGACACAGACCAGACCTGCCAGAAGTCGGGCAGGTTGTCACGGTCATGGCCCCTCCCTGGACCTGCCAATGTGGACAGTCTTCTCCCACAACACCCCTGGGCATGGTCACACCATCCCCTTCAGCCCCGTCACCAAAAGCAAATGGACAATGGCCACCGTGACACAAACAGAAGAGGCAGCAATGTGCAACTGGCCCTCTTGTGCGTGGAGACCAACTCCGTGTGGAGACCCCGTGACCACCAAGTGACCAGGCCCAGGCCAGACCACCATCTGGCCCCCATGGCCAACTCACAGAATCATTAGCTAAAGAGATCAGGAATGGCACACTGCTGTCCACGGGCCAAGCCTATCTTTGCAATTAGGTTTCATTAGGACACAACCATACCCACTTACTTTGGCCACTTTTTTGCTACAGGGGAAGCGGAGACACAGACCCCATGGCTGGCAAGCACAAATTACTCCCTGGCCTGAAGCATGACGTTTTTCCCTGTTTTGTTGTTTTCCCCAAAGCTTTGGGGTGGTTTGTGACACAGCAAATATTAATCAATACACAAACCTGACCGGGCTTGATGGCTCAGCCTGTCATCTCAGCACTTTGGAAGGCTGATGCGAGTGGATTGCCTGAGCCCACGGGTTTGAGACCCACCTGGGCAACTTGGCGAGACCTCGTCTCTACAATAAAAAATAAAAAAATGATCCGGGCATGGTAGTGCACACCTGTAGTTCTGTCTTC
>NW_007123721.1:0-732 GCF_000164805.1 Carlito syrichta
ATTCAATTTCTAACACATTCCCATAATGATGAAATAAATCCTGAGTCTGATAGAATTGTGTGATAATAATAATAATAATAAAATGGTTTTCCCCCCTCTGGATTCAGTGCTTAATAAGTGTGCCAAAAATTTTAGGGATGTGGTTGGCTTAAAGGTTTGATTTTTTCTTTTTTTAGTTGGAATCTCACTCTGTCACTCAGACTGGAGTGCAGTGAACCCTCCCGGCCACCGCAGCCTCGACCTGCTGGGCTCCTGCGATCCTTCCGCCTCAGCCTTCCAAGTAGCTGGAACTACAGGTGCGCGCTACCATGCCAGGCTAATTTTTGATTTATTGTAGAGGTGAGGTCTCGTCAAGTTGCCCAAGCGGGTCTTGAACCTGCAGGCTCAGGCAATCCACTCACCTCGGCCTCCCAAAGTGCTGGGATTATAGGCTGAGCCACCGAGCTCAGCCGATTTTTTTTTTTTTTGAGTTGGAATCTCACTCTGTCGCCCAGACTGGAGTGCAGTGACCGCTTTTTAACACATGGAAGCGATGTCTGCAATAAAGAGTTCAATTGGAGAAGATGGTAAGTTTCATACCATTGATACATCCTTTCTGTGCAGTCTCATTTAGAGTAAGAACTCAGAAATTATGCATATTGGCACAAATATTTAAAGATTATCAGATTCTAATAGTTTGAAAGGCTTTTTTATAGGGCCTACTTGAATCCCTGTTTAAAATAAAAAAAGTTT
>NW_007123722.1:0-701 GCF_000164805.1 Carlito syrichta
GGACATGGACAGACTTCCCCTTGGTTCCAGTAACCATCATGACTTATAGTACCAAAACTAAGTGTCAGTATTTCCTAGCAATGGGAAGTCTCCATGAACAACCTCAGAATTTTTACTTATAAGCTGAAAAGAGATGACAGACTAGGGAGATTGTTTCTAGGCTGCAACAAGTAATTTTAAAGGACTTTAGATTGTCAATTTGGGATTAACTCAGTTTTATTACTTTAGCTGCCACAGACTGTTTTTCCATCTTCCCTGAATATTGAACTCTTCATAAACAAACTATTCATGGAAAATCACGGGCCAAATATTTCACTAAGTACCTTTGACTTTACACCTGTTATAAAATACTGTCCTTTTGAATGAGTCACTTGAAGAGCTGGCCTGCTACAAAGCGATCTCTCAGTGTTTATTAAAACCATTTCTCAAACAGCGCAGCCTGCTCTTCATATGAAGCTCGGCCGTTGCCACCACTGGGACATTGCAATGGACTGGACGTCACTGCAATGCAAACAGTGCCACCGCCACCACTGCAGCCCCTCCCCCCACCACTGCTGCCACCGCCGCATCACACCACCCGGACCCAAGATGATCCACATCAAACCACTTCAGGAAAGATCTGCTGGGATCGTTGCCACCTCTCCTGTGACCAAGACTGTCTTGCCCAGCTGCCGTAGACTCCTGTTTCCTGCCCCGAGGCA
>NW_007123723.1:0-368 GCF_000164805.1 Carlito syrichta
AAATATCCCATGCTCATGGATCGGAAGAATCAACATTGTGAAGATGTCCATCCTACCTAAGGCAATCTACAGATTTAATGCAATACCCATTAAATTACCAACAACATTCTTCTCAGACTTAGAAAAAACAACATACGAATTCATATGGAAACACAAATGTCCAAGAATAGCCAGAACAATCCTCAGCAAAAAAAACAAAGCAGGTGGTATCACAATACCAGACTTCAAACTTTACTATAAAGCTACAATCATCAAAACAGCTTGGTATTGGTACAGGAACAGGCATATAGATCAATGGAACAGAATTGAGATTCCAGAAGCAAAACCTCAATTTCTCAACCAACTCATCTTCGACAAAGCCCCCACCG
>NW_007123723.1:1761-27205 GCF_000164805.1 Carlito syrichta
GGGTGCCTGAATGAAACGTAATTGTACACCTAACCCTTAACTGTACCCCACAAAACCATAATAAAAAATATTGATTAATAGAGGAAACAAAAACAAACAAAAAAACTTTATTTGGCATACCCAATCAGAATGATTCATTTTCAGAAGGTCACATTAGCGTATGAGAGGCTTGGTCAACACATTCCTTGAGGGTCTAAGAATGAATGATGATGGAGGTTACTGTCATCAGAAAAAAGTCAGTGTAGATATTTTTAACAAATTAAGTTTAACCATTGCTTAGAAAATTACATTTAACTGAAAAAAAAATAGACCCTCAACTCTCATTTATTAGGTAAACCTTATAGATTTACACTTGTGAATATTTACATACATACTATAGATACAGGTATTGGTTTATCAAATATTAAAATTGATTTTGCAGTTCTCTTTTGACTGGTTTGTTCTAGGGACCTCTTTAGTGGGCAGTAATATCAGAGGCTTCTTTGCTCTGGCTCATTCATGTACACAAATGCCCGTGCACTTACACATATCATAAACACATGAATAATTTTTATTAGAATTATTTGTAATATCAACATTCAACCAGTCAATGCAACTGTAATTTTTATTAAAATATAGTGATCAAGAAACTACTACTAGTAATATATACTCCTAGTATGTACTATTAGCATATAGGTATCTGTATGCTAGTAATATATGTATATGAAAAAACTTAAGAATGCAAAGTGGCTCAAAATAATTAAAGACTCCAATATTTGGTTTTACTTCTGATTTACTCTCACTGCTATTGGGTCACTGGTTTCTCTAGAAATATTTTCCAAATAAATCTGTGGTCTAGGTTTTCCCTTTTGGTTTTAAAACTCTTTTGAAAACTATGATAATTCATGGCTTTAAGTATGCACACTCATGCACTTATTCCACAAATAGTCATTGGGCACCTTTAGTATGCTAGAAAATTAGAAATACCAGGGGAATAAGAGGATGCCCTTCTTTTGGATGTCTATTTGGTGGAGACCACTACATATAAAAATTATTATATTCTGGGTTATGTACTAAGTTAGAAATTGCCCTAAAGAACTACATGAATTAAGGCACCAGAAATGATGAAGGGACATTATTTCCAAAGGTAATCATTTGCAAAAAATCCAATCGTATCTACAGTTAATATCTTGATGCAAGCCAACATCATTTCCTTTTTTTTTTTTTGAGTTGGAGTCTCACTCTGTCGCCCAGACTGGAGTGCCGTGGCTGCTCCCGGTCACCACAGCCTCGACCTGCGGGGCTTCGGCGATCCTTCCGCCTCAGCCTTCCGAGTAGCTGGAACTACAGGTGCGCACTACCACGCCCGGCCAATTTTGATTTATTGTAGAGATGAGGTCTCGCCAAGTTGCCCAGGTGGGTCTTAAACCCGCGGGCGCAGCAATCCACTCACCTCAGACTCCCAAAGGCGCAGGATTACAGGCTGAGCCACCGAGCCCGGCTGGCCAACACCATTTCTTAACCTGGATTATTGATTACAACTACCTTCTTACCAGTCTATTGATTCTACTTTTGCCTTTGTGCAGCCTATTCTTTATAGGAAGGCCAGTGTGATCCTCAAAAAATGTTAAGTCACATCCTGCAGTTCTCCAAGCCATATCTCATCAGTGATTTCCCATCTCACTTTGAGTAGAAGACAGTCCTTACAAGACCCTCCATGGCCCTACATAATCTGTCCTAGAGGAATCAGTGACCCAATAGTTGTAAGAATGAAACAGAAATAAATGCAAATATCATCCTCTACTGCTCTCCACTCCAGCAACACCAGTCTACAAGGAGCACACTGTAATTCTGGGACTTTGCACTTGCTGTACCCTCCGCCTATAATGCTCACCTTGTAGACAACCCCATGAGCTGCCACTTGCATTCATTCAGGTCTTTGTTCAAATGCAACCTCATTAGAGAGGGATTTTTGGACTCCTAACTAAAGTAATGCCCCCTCCCCACCCCCCAACACACAAATCAACCTTGCTTTGTTTTAGTCTGTTGCAGTTACCACCACTTCACATATTAGATATTTATTTGCTTTGTCATTTATTTTTCGAACAAAGAAAAGAGATTTGATCTGTTCTGAGCTTACAGGGTACGTTGCATAGAGCAATCACTCAATAAATAATCATCTTATGAGTGATGAATGAATGACTCCAATTCACAGAAGTCTGCTAGGCCAGGGATCCCCAACCCCCAAGCTGCACACCAGTACTGGTTTTGGCCTGTTAGGAACTGGGTCACACAGAAGGAGGTGAATGGCTGGCAAGTGGGGCTCCATCTTCTCTCACATCAGCAGTGGCATTAGATTCTCACAGGAGTGTGAACCCTGTTGTGAACTTTGTGTGCAAGGGATCTGGGTTGCATGCTCCTTATGAGACTCTATTGTCTGATGATCCCCCTCCAACGTCTGTGGAAAAATTATCTTCACAAAACTGGTCCCTGATGCCAAAAATGTTGGGGACTGCTGTATTAGGCAATGTTTACAAGCATATTTTTGCATGTTAAACAGGATGAGTCTCTTTCATCACAGGAGTTTTTATTAGAAAATGTTCCACCCTTTTTCTTTAACCTGGATCAAGCAAGAAAATACTTCATTCAATTTCAGAGCAATGTACTATGAGGAAGCATGAGGCAATGAACATGGGTTAATATTGAAACAGGAAAGAAAATGAATGTCAAGAAGCAGAATGACTAGATGCTATGCAACCTGACATTGGATGGACTTGAGATGCAGTGGGGGCTTTCAGGAATGTTTTTTCAGTTACTTCTCCTGCAACCAACAGTCTGTGTGAAATTGGTTGTGGTTACACCTAGGCAATGTAGACCAGAGATTACATGTATGGAAGTGGACAATCTTCTTCTTTATTCAATTTAAAAAGTCAATCAAAAGCATAACTCTTTGTTATAATTCTAAGATATACACAATTAACACAAGATTCAGACCAGGTATGATAGTTCATACCTGAAATCCCGGTACTGTGGGAAGTCAAGGTGGGAGGATTGCTTAGGGCCAGGAGTTCTAGACGAGCCTGAGCCACATAGTAAGACCCCCATCTCTACCAAAAAAATAAAGCAAGATTTGAAGACAAATTCAAAGGCAGTAAAATATTATTTATAAAACAAATTCTTCTTAGATATTATTAAGTTATGATTTTATCTTAAGGTATGAATGGGAAGTAACTCATTTTGACTTGGTAACTTAGCATTCTTTCAAACCTTCTCAAAACTTTTGATTGGTGGCTGTAGGATTTCATTTTCCTAGCAGGGGTGAGGGAAGAATGAATTAATGTATTAATCTAGTTGAGTAATGATAATCACTTACACAAATGCTCTTATAAACTCATTACAGGTATTAACTAATTTACTCATCCAACAACTCCATGAGATAAGTGCTATTATTATACCCATTTTCAGAGAAGAAAACTAAACCCCTGTGAGGCTCAAAACCATGGACAAGGCCATACACAGGAATAGGCGTGGAAGTCAATATCTTAATCCAGGCTGTCTAGGCTCGGAGTCAATACTCTTCATCCCTGCAATGTCTCTATGGCAGACATCCCTTACCTTATAAAGCTAGATATTTTTTTGGTGATGGAGATAGTACTCAAGATATTCTTGAAACTTCTATTATGGAACAAATTTTAAAACTCCTTTAAAAATCATACATAAAATGAGGATTAGTGTGAAAAAAAAAAAAAAAAACTGGCATTGCATAGCTTTATACTCCAATGCATTGCCTGGAATCAGTTCTAAAAACAAACAACAAACAAAAACCAGATACTCTGTATAAATCCAAGCTACCCTCAAATTAAAATTATTTTCTGATTTAAGATTTTTGAAGACTTTGTAGGTACACTTAGTGAAATAAAAGAATCTATAGCCTGAAAATCCTGTATCCAGATTTCTGCCACTCAGTCAATAGGCAGTCGATAGTTATGTTGAAAATTTGGAAAACCCCATCTTAGCAGATGTTTATGAATGGTGCACCAGAGCCAGTGTACCTGGGTTCTCTTTCTGTTCTGCTTTTTCACTGACTTCACTCATTTCTCTGTTTTTCAGTTTCTGTGCTGTGTAAGGAGGACTTGGAAACTGTTCAAAGGCAGGTGGGGCTAACTCTACTGAAGACAGTGGGAATCACCAATGTCTCTCCAAACTTGGGATTCAGTGAGTCTGTGAGATGTAATATATATGAAAGTGCTTTCAAAACAAAATGCTACCCAAGTGTAAATGATTATATGGTACCCTGAAAAATCTGAAGGCATTTTCAAAAAAGAAGTTTTGGAAAATGTTTTAGGTAACCAGATTCCTTCTTGAAATTAAGGCGTAGTCTCTCAAGACAACTACTTGGAAGCAAAACAAACTACAATATTTGCATCATTTCTGGAGTGAGGACTTTAAAAATTAGTCACCATTTTATAGCTAAGCATGTATTCAGCTATATATGCTTTAGTGTTGTTTAGACTTTATGAGTGGTATTTTTAATGTGCCATGTTTTCATTTGGTCACAGTCATTCATGGCTCTCTTCCTACTTCATGTATTCCTCATAATCAAAGGGTATGAACTTAACATTTCTGACTCCTATTTGTTTACCAGGCCAGACTAGGGTAAGGCAAGTGAGGTAACTCACCTTGGGAGCAATTGTAAGTGGACACCAAAAATCTCAGTAACTTGGGTAAATAATATTTTAATGCAACTTTTTAAAAATTCAAAATTCATGCCAAACATTCACGGTGAACAAAATAAACAAAAATATTCTTTTGCCCCAGGTTCCATTCAACACAACTCAGCACCGCACTATATTCACCCGTTCCGTTCTATTCTTAAAAAGCATCAAAGTCAACAAACCCACAATTCATATCCCATACCCCATACTTCAGTCCACATTTGTATGCTAAAAAAAGAAATTCAGCTTGTGTTCTTGGTAATCACTCAGAAGTCTCCTTACCTTCTTGCTTCCAACTTATTTTATCTGTTTTCATTCTCTCTCAAAGGTTAGAGACATCCTGTATCCCTTGCCGTATGCCTAACGTTAGTGCCACTCCCAATTTTGGTCATTACTCATTTGGTATTAGTAATTTTTCAAACATTCCTCCTGGCGTTTGGGCCTTGATACTTCTACCCAGACTTTTACTTTCCTCAATATTTTGATGTCCCCAGTTGCCTTGGGTAAGAAACTCCATATCAGACCACTGTAATCCCAACTCTGACTAGGTTAGGCCCCTTAGGGAAAACGAGGGAAATTTAGACATCACTTATTTGATATATATTTAAAAATCGTTGGGCCTGCAAACACTCAGTACTGGTTTAATTTACGCGAAAAATCCTAAACTGTGGCTGGTAGCTAGCTTTATTACTGAAGGCTAAGTCTTATCTATGATGGTTTCTCTTATCTTTGCAATTTCCCCATTTAGCTCTTTTAGCCATTCTTAGTGGTTTTTATTTCTTCTCTTGGACATTGCTTTCCTCTTCTACAAAGTTTGGCAGAAAACTGAAAAAGATTGACATCTTTTATTCATCAATACTGGCATATGAGAAGAATGAACCCCAGATTTACTTCACACTGTTTCTCCCCACCTAGAAGAACTGGGAACCAGTGTGTGTGTGTGTGTGTGTGTGAGTTGAACTCTCACTCTGTTGCCCAGACTGGAGTGGAGTGGCATGCTCACAATCACCGCAGCCTTGACCTCTGGGCTCAGGTGATCCTGTTGCCTCAGCCTTCCAAGAAGTTGGATACAGGTACATGCCACCACGCTCTGCTAATTTTTTTTTTTTTTTTTTTTTTTTTTTGAGTTGGAGTCTCACTCTGTCGCCCAGACTGGAGTGCAGTGGCCGCTCCCGGCCACCGCAACCTCGACCTGCTGGGCTCTGGCGATCCTTCCGCCTCAGCCTTCCAAGTAGCCGGAATTACAGGCGCGTGCTACCACGCCCAGCTGATTTTTTGATTTATTGTAGAGATGAGGTCTTGCTGCCCAGGCGGGTCTCGAACCCGCGGGCTCAGGCAATCCACTCACCTCAGCCTCCCAAAGGCGCGGGATTACAGGCTGAGCCACCGAGCCCGGCTCTGCTAATTTTTTAAAAAATTTATTGTAGGGACGAGGTAACACCAATTTGCCCAGGCTGGTCTCAAACCCCGAGGCTCAGGCAATCCTCTCACCACAGCCTCCCAAAGTGCTAGGATTATAGGCTTGAGCTACCCCACCTGGTATATGTGTGTTTTTAAACTAGACTTTATTTTCTATACTCCATCATGCAGTTTTAGGTTCACAGCAATATGTAGCAGATGGTACAGAGACTTCCCATATCCCTTCTGTGGAGATAAGAGTGATTCCATCTTGGATGCAATCTGCCGTGTAGACTTCTGATTAGCCCTAGTTTCATGAATACCTCCTGATTTCTACTTTATTTCTGTATTTACTATCCCTAGTGTTAGAATATGTAATCCTGTTTTTAGATCAAATCAATCTTTCTGTTGTCACACAAATAAGAAGCTGTGACTCATATAGCATTGTTACTTGTTCTGGAGGGTTGCCTTTAATTGTCTACACAGAGTCAACATATTTTTTCCCTGTGGTATAATAGCTCTGGGGAGTAACTCTTCAGAGATCTACCTGTCTTGTGGCTTCTGTCTGTGAGTTCACTCAATAAATCACCCCAAACTGATAAACTGGATTTTCTGCCTCTTTCTTTGGTTTCTTGGCTCCTTTGGCTTTTGTGGTCACTTTGTATTATACAGCCCTTTTACAAAATGCCTTCTTTTATACAAATGGATGTCTATGCCCATCCAATGGCCTAAACCTCTTTTTCCCCCCACTTAACATCCTCTAGAGAATAGAAAAGAATAGTATAATATTGCTAAAAGAAATACTAACCCAAAATATATCATGTTTATTAATACATATATATCTATCAATGTAGTATCGATATCTTATATATATCAACTGATGACAGTGTGAAGAAAAAGAAAAATAAGTCATTTTAGTTGGAAATTTGTAGACATTCATTATGTCAAGTGTTTCAAAATCTAAGTGACATTTTAAGCTTTAATGACTCTCAAAGTTTAAATGCTATAAAATTACAAAAATTGCATTTGACCATATAATTATTTACATTGTTCTTTCACTTATGTACTTTGTGATTTTGAAAAGTAAGTTTTTAAATTTTAGTTTACTTGGGTGCCCTGGTTTCTGGTTTCTCAGAGAATGCTTTAGTGGAGGGAGACCTTTTGCTTGACTATCTGGGTCACCTGGTCTGTCTCCACTTAACTTTTCCTCATGGCGCTACATCCAAGATGTCTGTCACATGTTCACTGAAATCTTATTCTTTGGAGGATCTTGAGGCCAGGATTATAAATGCAATTCTTTCTATCATTGACCAGCAGCTGAGGAAGTTTTAATTGTGAAAGTTGGCTAGAGTGATATGTAGCAAAAGATGGTGCCTCTATTGAATTTTAATAAGAAATATATCAATATTTAAAAATATAAATAGTTAACTTTTCAAATATTGTTAATGTAAGTTAGTAGCACTTGAATTTTTGAAATGATTAAAGCTTAAAACTGCACTTTACACTCTTGGGACTGCCTGCATAATCTATCTACTAAATCTTGGCTTTTATGCGTGAACAAATATCTTTCGCAAGTCTGTGGTTTACCTTTTAACTTTATTTATTGTCTTTCTCAGGTTATTTACAATTTTGATGTGATAAAATTTCTTAATTTTTATGATACATGTATAAGGAAAGTGCAAAGATGATGTGTCTTAGGAAATTCTTCAATATCTTGAAATCATAAAGCTACTCTATATTTTTTTTCTAAGTGCTGTAAAATTTTTTTCTTGCATATTTAGGTGTCTGATTCATCTGAAATTTACTGTGTGCTGGAGTGATGTAGAGATAGAATTAAACTTCTTGACTACATAGACTGTTCTACTCTTCTTTCCTTTTCAGTGCCATTTCTGTCATTGTTAAGTTTTGTTTTTGTTTTTGTTTTTTGAGTTGGAGTCTCACTCTGTTGCCCAGACTGGAGTGCAGTGGCCATTCCCAGCCACCGCAGCCTCGACCTGCTGGGCTCCAGCGATGCTTCCACTCAGCATTCCAAGTAGCTGGAATTACAGGCATGCGCTACCACCCCCGGCTGATTTTTTGATTTATTGTAGAGATGAGGTCTCGCCTGCCCAGGCAGGTCTCGAACCCGCGGGCTCAGGCAATCCACTCACCTCAGCCTCCCAAAGGCGCGGGATTACAGCCACCGAACCCGGCTTATTGTTAAGTTTATACATACATGTGGAATTATTTTCTGGCCTCTCTGTTTTACTCAATTTGCATAATTGTCTTTTCTTGTGCCAATATTACCTGACTCTAATTACTATTGCTGTATAACTTTATTCTACCCTCTCTTCTTCCCTCTCTTCCCTCTCTCCTTTCCTTCTTCTCTTCTTCCCCCTCTCTCTCCCTTCTTTCATTCTTTCCTTCCATTTTTATTTTTGTTCAATTTTTAAAATTTTATTTTATTATAGGGATGTTGGGTACAAGTAAGGATTAGCTACACGAGTGGCTGCATGCAGGTGAAGTTTAGGCCTCCAGCTGGCCCCCACTTCCTCTGGTTTGGGACCTGATATCCTTTGTTTTGTTACTTGTCCCCCCCAATCCCCCTCCCCAGCAGTGCCCAGTGACTGCCAATCTCTTCCTTCTGCTAATGTGATTATTGTTCAGGTCCCACTTATGAGTGAGAATATGCCGTATTTAGTCTTTGTTTCTGTGATAGATCACTAAGTATGATAATCTCCAACTCCATACAATTTGCTGCAAAGTCCATGATTTTGTTCTTTTTGGCTGCATAATACTCCATCATGTATATGTACCACTTTTTCTTTATCCAGTCCACTTCTGATGGACAGTAGGGTTGGTTCCATGATTTTGCTATTGTGAAGGTGTGGCTATAAGTGTATGTGCAGGTGTCTTTTTTGTAGAACGATTCATGTTCCTCCAGTTATATCACCAGGAGAGGGGTTGGTGGACTGTATGAAAGGTCAGTTTTTAGTTATTTTAGGAATAGCCACACACTGCTTTCCAAAGAAGTTAAACTAGCTTGCACTCCCACTAACAGAGGCATGCTTTCCTCTGCCCCATTGCCAGCATCTGTTATTTTTTTAACTTATCAGTGATAGCCATCCTTACTGGAGTTAGGTAGCATCTCATTGTAGTTTTGATTTGCATTTCTCTGATGACTGGTGAGGCTGAGCACTTTTTCATGTATCTGTTGGCTGCTTGTATATCTGCTTTTGAAAAGTGTCTAGTCATATCCTTTGCCCACTTTTTAATAGTTTTTTTTTTTCATTTCAACTCATTTGAGTTCTTAGTAGATCCGGATGTTAGGCCTTTGTCTGATAGACAGTTAGCAAATTTCCACTCTCACCCCATTTTGTGGTTTGTTTCCCTACTCTCTTGATGGTTTCTTTTGCTGTTCAGAAGTTTTTCAGTTTGATGAGTTCCCTCTTGTCTATCTTAGCTTTTATGACATTCGCTTTGGGGAGTTTGGTCAAGAATTTGTTGCCTACTCCGATATGCATAACAGTGTTTGCTATGTTTTCTTCTAGGGTTCTTATAGTTTGAGGTTTTATGTTTAGGTCTTTGATCCATTTAGAGTTGATTTTTGTATATGGTGATAGGTAGGGGTCCAGGTTCATTCTTCTGTATGTGGTCAGCCAGTTTTTCCACCAGCATTTGCAAAATATGGTCTCCTTTTCCCAGTGGTTGTTATTGGTGGCTTTGTCAAAAATGCGTTAGTTGAGAGACTGAGGTTTTGCTTCCAGAATCTCTGTCCTGTTCCATTGATCTATGTGCCTATTCTTGTACCAATATCAGGACAATCTACAGATTCAACTCATCAAATTACCAACATCATTTTTCTTATACCTAGAAATGACAATACAGAAATTCATATGAAAACAAAAAACAGCACAAATAGCCAGAACAATAGGAGGTATCACAATTTCAGATTTTGAACTTTACTACGAGGCTACAATAACCTTCCATTTTTTGTGGTATGTATGTCTTCTTCTGAATGAGTTGTAAGAATTCTTTATATATTCTTAATAAGAGTCTTTATCAGATGTACATATTAGAAATATTTTCTCCCAATAAGTGACTTGCCTTTTTAGTTTCTCAACAGAGTCTTTCAAAGACTCTGTGGAAATTTATCTTTTTTGAAAATGTTCTAAATAATTTCAAGTTTACAAAAAATTGACAAAAAATAGTGCAGTTTCTGTATACTTTCATCCAGTTTCCCTAAATGTTAACATCTTAAATAACCATGACACAATTATCAAAATCAGAAAATTAACATTAGATAAACTTAAAGTACAAACTTACTCAAATTGAATTGATTGTCTTTTTGCTAATTAGTAATAAAGGAGTTTATTAGATCATTAATTTTTCTCATGTTTTCGGAATAAGGTTTTCATTTCCCTGATTTTTTATCTTTAGTGTATTTTTTACTATTTGAGTTATTTTTCTTTTCCTAGTTTTCTCATAGGGGAACTTCAATAATTGATTTTTATACTGTCTTCTAATATAAGGCTTTAAAGCAATAAATTTCTTTCTAGATATTGCTGTAGCTTAATTCTATATATTTTTTCTATATAATGATTTCTATGTCATTCAATTACAAATATTTAATAATATCCTTGTGATGTCTACTTTTACTTATGAATTATTGAAAAGTTCCTTATTTAATTTCCAAATATTTGAGAAATTTTCAGGTTCTTTTGATATGTACTTCCTATTAAATTAATATATGTGTAGTAAGATAATATACTTTATATGAATTTGATCTTTCTAAATGCTTGAGCTTAGCTTATAGTTTAGTTCAGTGAATGTTTTATGTGCACTTGAAAAGAAGGTATGTACTAATGTTGAGTGTATTGTCCTCTAACATGTCAACTAACACAAGTTGATTTTTATTTTTGTTTAAGTCTTTTATGTCCTTACTCTTTATGTAGACATTTTGATTAATTACTAAGAGATAAATGTTGAGATCTCCAACTACAGTTTTGAATTTTTCTATTTTTCCAGAAATATCATTTGACATGTAAGTTTTTGCTTTATGTATTTTACAACTCTGTTGTTTGCTGTCACTTACACATTTAGAATTATACATATTCTTGATGCACTTGTCATTTTAAAGTGTGAAATGGCTTTCCATATTTCAAGTAATATTTCTCATCCTGAAATCTACTTTATTATTAATAGAACCATTTCAGTGTTCATGTGACTTACCTTTTTCATTTTTTTCCTTTTAAACTATGACTTCGTATTTAAAATTATTTTCCTATTCATAGAATATTGTTGTTTTTCCTTTTAAAATTTAAGTTGAACAATCTTTGCCTTTAAATGGAATGTTTAGATCACTAGCATGTAATAAAATTATTAATATTTCATTTAATTTTACCATTTAACTCTTTGATTTCTGTTGGTCCTATTTCCTGTTCCTGTCTTCTTTTCCTGCCTTCTTATTGATTAATTGAAAATTTTATAGTTTTCATTAAGTATTCCAACTTATCTTTTATTGTATGTGTGGTTGAGCTAGTGTTTGCAGTATGCATCTTTAGCTTATCACAGTACATATTTTTCCCTTACTAACTTTTTATTATAGAAAATGTAAAACATAAATAAATGCAGACAATAGCAATCGTTCACCACCTTCAACAATGATCAATATTTAACTATCTGACTTCATCTATTCCCCACGTTTAATTTTTATTTCTTAAATCTTAAAAAATCACAGTATATCTTTAATTAATATTAGCTTTCCATGCATTGCCATGTCATACACAAGGATATTTCCATTTCTCACTACTATCCTTCGTGCTAATATCATGTATTTTATTTCTACATGCTTAATAATTGAGTAATATATTTTTATTATTTTTATTTAAACAGTCAGTTGTCTGATAAAAATTTTTTTTAAATAAGGAAAAGGTTTGCACACACACATATTTTTCTAATTCCCATATTTACCACTTCCAGTGTTCTTCATTTCTCTGTGTAAAACTGAGTTTCCATTCGGAAACATTGTTCTTTAGCCCCCAAAGTGCCTTTACCATTTCTTTTAATGTGGTTTTTGCTTGCAATAAATTCTCTCAGCTTTTGCTTGTTTCACCTTCAATTTGAAGGATATTTTCACTAGATATAGAGTTTTAGGTTGACACTTTTTCCTTTAAGCACATTAATTATGTCATTTCACTGTGCTCTGTCTTAACATCATTCCTGATCTGTGGTCATTCTAATCTCATGCATCTGTATAGAATGTGGCTTTTTTTTTTTTCAGGCAGCATTTACAATTTTCTCTTTATCACTGGTTTTGAGAAATTTGATTATTATGTGCTGTGATGTGGTTTCTTCTGGTTTATTCTGTTTGGAGTTTGTTGAGTGTCTCAAAATTGTGGCTTTATAGTTTTCATTAAATTTGGAAAATTTTAGCTATGCTTTTCATTTTTAGAATTTTTCCCCCAGATTTGCCTTTCAATAGGAAAGTTTCTTCCAACTTGGTTTATTACCTGTTATTCATGGAATGTAATTTTCCTGTATATTTGACCTGTGGAATCTCATTATGTTGCTCTTATTCTTCTTCCTCCTCTGTCTCCTCTACCTCCTCCTCCTCCTCCTCCTCTGAGATTTGTTTTCCAAGACAGTACTTGGTGTTCTATGCTATGGAGGCATCTCTTTTAGGCACCTGAAAATTTGCCGTTACTACCACCTATGGTTTACTACCAAGGCTAGGCTAGATATTATGCAGCTTTTAAGTGGATTAATGTGAAGAAACTTATTGATTCACCAATCAATCTGATAATTATGAGAACCTGTTCCTTTTTTGCTGTTTCCTCAAGGAGGGGGAAAAAGAGGACAGTGAAAGAAGATGTGCTGCGAGAGGAGAATACTGAACACATTTCATAGATGTCCCTCCTCCAAAGCACTTATACAGTAGCACACACACCCTCGGAGCATGTCTGATGATATTCCGGGGCCTCTTTTCACAGATCACCTTGCAATCCCAGGTCACAAGGTGGGAGCTGCCAGCAGTCCTGGTATTAAACCACTGCACCAGCTTCTAGTCCTCCTTTAAGTGAGGTGGCTTGCGATGGACTAGCCTAGGGTAACTGTGCCATACTACAGCTGCCCTGCCCCTGCTTTCCTGCCAAACAGACTCAGACTTCAAGTGAATAGCTTCACAAGCCTGCAAGGAATGGATATTTATAAAGACAAGTTATGTTGTGGTCATGTTCACATAGCATCACCGTCAACTCAGCATCGAGGCAAACCAGGGCCATCTCCTCTGAGAGCGGGCAGCTTTACTGAAAGCAGAACTCTAGGAAGAGGGACACATGGGTAAATGAGCCATAGGTGAGTCTGACCAACTTGACTACATGGATGCCCACAACCTTTCTTTCTTTTTCATGTAGGGCATTTGACATATGGCGGAAAGGTTGTATGACATAGAATTCACGGACCTTGTTTTTGGTTCAGGCTCTGCTATTTATGTCCTTGAAAGTGTCTTTTCCTATCTCTGGGCCTTGGTTTTCTCATTAAAACAATGTCAACTTCATAGAGTTGTTTTGAGTGTTGCAAAGAGATGATAATGAACATTTTTTATAAAATGTAACAAATATTGCTCTTTTTCAAACTAAGAGGTACCTCAAGGCTTTTCAGTCTATTGTGTACAGTCCTTATGTAAAGAATTGCTGAAGACAAACATTACCAAATCAGGAAGGATTACTTCTGTCGGCAAACAGTATCAAAAAAAAAAAAAAACCCCTTTGCTAATACTTATCATCCTTCTTTGTTTATCAATCCATTAGTCAAATATTATTGGATGTATCATCATCTTCATCATCATTAAAAATGTCTGAGAGTCTTCACTTATTCAGAAAATATTTATCAAGTGCTCAAGGGAAAGACACTAATTTAGACCTCATGAATGAATTAGTAAATAAAAAAAGAAGAGAAGAAATTTCATACTGAGTGTTAAAATAATTCAGGGTTGTGCTAGATAAGGCTCTTATGAATAATTTCCAGAATCACAAAATATCAGACTTGGATACCTATCTGACATTTTACCCCATTCCACTCTTACCTAATATATGAATTCTGTCTATACTACACTCTTATAACTAAGAACTTACTACATGGCAGGGAGGGAGGTAGTCTACTTCAATTAGATCTAATTGTTTAGAAAACACTGTCTTATTTTCACCATAGTTATCTTCCAGCTGCACAGAATAAGCTCGGTTGGATATTTAGGGATGGCCATCATGCCTTTTCCTCCTTTCTCCAGGAGATACAGCCCCATGTCTTGGATCCCAGGTTCAGCCATTCACCATCCCGCTTTATTTCTTTAGGCCTGCTCTAGTGTTTCCCATGTCCTACTCAAAATGTCATGTTCAGCATGACAAGAAATGAGACAAAACATGAGTTTTTGTCTCAAAACTCTAGGAGTGGTTCCATGAAAGCAGAAGGAAGGCAAGACTCTAATCACTCATGTCTAGCGTTCTCATTGACATTCACATATAATCCTAGAGATTACTGCCAAATCCAAATTTTCTTTCTTCTTTTTTTTCTTTCCTTTTTGACACAGAGTTTTTCTCTATTAAGACTTGAGCACAGTGGTAAGATCACAACAGGATCACAGCTCACTGCAGCCTCCGCCTCCTGGGCTCACTCAGTCCTTTCTCTTCAGCCTCCCAAATAGCTGAGACTATGGGTGCACACTGCACATTTTCTTGGTTTTTGTTGTTGTTGTTTTTTTTGTTGTTGTTGTTTGTTTGTTTTTGAGTCGGAGTCTCACTCTGTGGTCCAGGCTAGAGTACAGTAGCACATTGCTCATGGTCACCGCAGCTTTGATCTGCTGGGCTCAGGTGATCCTTCTATCTCAGCCTTCCAAGCAGCTGGAACTACAGGCATGCACCACCACACCCAGCTAATTTTCTGATTTATTGTAGAGGTCAAGTCTGGCCATGTTGCCCAGCCTGGTCTCAAACCCGTGGACTCAGGCAATGCTCTTGCCTCCGCCTCCCAAAGAGCTGGGACAACAGGCATAAGCCATCATGCCCGGCACATTTTCTTTACATATGGTATATCTCCCTTTATTTATATCTACATTCCCTCATTGCATATTTGTGAAGTCTGCCTTTTGGAACCAGGTTCACAATTATGTTTACTACATTATGCTTTTAGTTGGCATAAGTTCCTTACACTAACACAAGTCACTTCTAACAGGGTACAGTCTCTACCAAGATCATGGGGAGAAACACTCAGGGGTCAATGCATAGTTGAAAGCTTATGCATTGCCTGCGAGAGCTTACCTGTGATTCACTTTTAATCACTTCCCACAGTTCTATTTATTGTGTCAATATTCTATAACTTAAGGATTTATTAGCAAGAATCCCCTGTTAAGATTCTGAATAACTCTTCCCTCCAGGAGTCAAAAAACAATTAAAAATAGATATAGGAGCATACACTGAAACAAAGCTCAGCTTTATTGTTGATAAGTAAGTATGTGGCATGGCCTCAGTGGAGCCTGTGCAGATTGCTTGCCATTTGCACAGTGGAGGTGCTCTGCTCCTGGGAGCTTACCCTTCTTCTTGGCAACCAGAACAAAATGGAAAATAAATGCCCCACAGGCAGGCAATCAGGCAAGTAGGTGGATAGGCAGCATAGAAAGAGAGCACAGAGAGCCAGATCTGCTAAGTCCTAATGTCCCACACCAGATGCCCTCTGCCTTTGGGGTGGATAGAAGCACTACTCTGGAATAGTGACTGTTTTCATTTTCTGAGCCAACAAGGAATACTAAACAAGGGAGAGAACATTCCCCCCACTTTTGCATACACAAATAGGCACTGAATCCTGTTACCCTCATCAGCTTCAGGAGAAATCTACTTTGTGCGCATACCTGTTCTAAGGGGACCCCATATCCTCATCCACACACAAGCTCTGTAGCCATGACCCTTTCTCCATGGCTTTGTGGGTTTTTATCAGAGGGACTGATAACACAGACCTCAGTCTAGGACTGGCTTGTGTCTTTCCCCAGCACGTCATTCCCTCTCTTTGAAATCTTGCACTCTGGAAGGGCTGGTGTGATCTGATGTCAGACACCTGGCTGTGGAGGGAGATGCCTGCTCCGGGGTTTGTTTTTCTCTCCACCAAGTCCCAGTCCTCAAAGCTGTGCTTCCTTGGGGTGTGAGCGAGAGGGGCAAACTGGCCAGAGAAGATGGACATTGCTGTTGACATGTCCTTTAGTCCTGCTACTTGAGGGGGAGGGTATTAGAGATACATATGTGTATTGTTTTTCTCTCTCAATTCCCTTTTTACCCTTATGACAAGTTCTGAAGAAGCTCCTCTATATTCACAATTCCCCATTATGATCATCTTATCTTTTCCTAGCTGGTTGCAACTTGTTCTCCTGTCTTGTGCAAGTTCCTTGGAAGCTTTTGCAATCTCCTATTCCAACCTAGAACAACGAAAGAGTACCAGACATCTCTTACAGTCTTTACTATTGTACCTATGTGTCTCTCCTGCACCTTCCAGAAGTTAGTTGACACCCCTCCCAGCAAATGTAGCTTCTGCCTCAATTTTCTTCCTATATGGGTTGTTGGGGAAAATTCAAGTCACAGAATCCATTCACAGTATTTAGAAGGTACATTTGTACTATTTATCTAAACCATCCCCTTTTTATTCTTTTCAAAGTAATTTTTAAATTTTCGTCGCATTTGAACTTCAAAGCAATGTCATAAGTGTGGCCAATTTTAATTCTATCTTCCCCTTTCATATCCAGGGTCAGAGGCAGAAAATGGTGAAGTCATTTGCCCAAGGTTGAGAAGAGAGTTAAGGACAGAACTGGACTCAGTCTTCACCTGAGACACCGAGGCCAGTGCATTTTCTACTGCATCTGACTGCCCATACCTCAGGACAGCTGGGCCACCACCAAGATTCTGGTGTGGGTAACAGGAAGCTGTTCCAGGAGAGGCTAGGCAAATCAGCCCCAGGTGAATGTCCTGTTTTGGTGTAGCTGCTTAAAAAGGAATGTAACCTGAGAAAAATGGAGAAAAAAACCTTATCTTCTTCTTATTATTATTATTATTTGACTTGGGGGGAGTCTCACTCTGTTGCCCAGGTAGAAGAGCAGTGACATGACCATGGCTCACTGTAGCCTGGCTCTTTTGGGCTCAGGTGATCCTTCTGCCTCAGCCTGCCCAGTAACTGGGACTAAAGGGGGGAACCACCACACCTAGCTAATTTTTTTTTATTTTTTATTATTTTATTGTTTTAGATACATGGTTTCACTATGTTGCCTAGATTGGTCTCAAACTCCTGAGCTCAAGCAACCCTCTCTCGGTCTTCCAACGTCCTGGGATTACAGGAATGAGCCACCACATAACTGTGGGAGCAAAAATATATGGAGTCAATTAAAAAGCTACACAGAAGGGTTGGACGGCATTCTGATGGCAAGAGCCAGAGCTTAAGGCCACTGGAAACTGATGGGAGATGAAACAGCTGAGTGACACTATTTAACTCTGCGATATCTTTTTGGAGTAGTATAATAGCTCAGAGGAACTAAAGGAAAGATGAAACACTTACTTTGTCTTAATGAAAGGCTAGTGAGGAAACTATGGTACTATCTGTTAAAACTACCGGGAAAAAAATGGAGGGACCAGAAGCAGCACTTCCTCATCTATATATCTGTCCAGATTGTGTTAATGAAAGAGTGAATTGGGTTTGCAATACTGTGAAGGGTTAGCTTTAATTAAGTCCTGTATGTTTGCCCCTAATACTTTATTAAATGAAAGCATTATTAAAAAGAAGAAAAAGGAAAACAATAGACGACTAAAACGATGACTAAATTTCCCACCAAAAAACCCTCTACTGTTTTGGGTAACGTGTAAGCCAAATTATTCCACTTTGATGGAAAGAGCAAAGAAATTCAAAGGAATTCATGTGTATAGATGGCTTGAGAGCATCCACTCATCTCCCAAAGCAGCGCGTTTCCAAAGGGCAGAGATAGCCTCATGCCATGCCTCTTTTGTTTGTTTAATTTCCTCTTGATGCAACATTCTCTAAGGAGATGTGCTCAAGTTCTCTCTCTCCCACATTGTTTTCAAACCTGCTTACCACTGAATGCATTTCTAAATGACAAGGCGACTGGGTCTAAATCTTGATATGTTGAGAGGAAACCCAAACTGACAGTTGGAGGAGGTAGAAAGAGGAAGGCACTTCCCATCACTCCCTCATCCCAAATGTCATCCCTTCCTTGCGCAGGCTGCACAGGCGATCCTGATGAAGAAACGAGCAGGCACTTGAAAGTTTCTGACAGGTGTCATGGGTGCAGCCACGGAGTGGCCACAAGGGATGAAGCTTGACATGACAGTGGCAGAACCATCGAGGCTGGCTCCAGGACATGCGGAGTTTGGTGGATGTCAGTTTCAATCCTTGTCACACCCCAACCTCAGAATGGTATCTACAAATGGACAGAGCTAGCGGGAAGCATTCAGGAAACTTAAAAACATCCATTCCCGACCAAGTAATGTTGCCAAGCCACAATAATGTGGGATCGGCCACCCATAGTGGGTACACGCCAACCGGGAAGGATCAAGGAAGGGGGAAACGGGGCTGGTCACAATGGTTCGTTGTGAGTTTGTTTGCTCTGTTATCTGTTCTCTGCCTTGCCCTCCAGGTCAAGGCTTTCAATCTGCCAGTTTGTCCTTGCATTTCTGTGTGTAATTTTTGTGCTGCAAGCATTTTTCCCCACCAATAACTTCTGCTGATGATTCTTATTATTTTAATATAAAGATCTGTACTGCAGATCTCCCAGGATCTAAATAGTTGGCACATTTGCTCTTCTGACCTGGCTGGAGAGTGATTTATAAAGGGAGAGGAGAGCTAGCTTCTCAGTAACACTGTGCAAATAGTTTCATAAATATTGCTCTGTTGCATTATTTTGAAATATTACTTCTTTTAACAGTCTGCCAAAGTCAAATATTTCTTGTAAATAAAAATCCATGGCCAGGCCTCTCACCCAGCCAAAGTAACAGGTGGTAACCACTCACCTGGTGGGAGAGCCTGGCTCGATTAGCTCCGGCCCAGCAATGAAGGTTAACTGACATTAGGCATGATGGATGACAGCAGGTGTGTGTATGATCTTTGATCCGGCCTTCCAGCCTACTAATAGATGATGTATTTACTTAATAGTTCTTAACTCAGTATATTGGCTTGTAGTTAAGCATTTTCAAATAACATAAGGACTTGATAAGTGTATTCATTTTAAAAAATTGGACAAAAATGTATTTGATAAAATAATCAGTGGCACATAGAGGCGCCGAATCTGGTTTCCACTGAAAATTCTTTGGAGCCCCGGGCACGGTGATAAATCAACTATTGTGTTGGTCTCCCTTTCCAAATGCCATAAGTCAATGCTGAAGTGGAAAACGAACTGGTGTCACAGTGACCTAAGTGGGCCTGAAATTTGAGAATGGCAGGGACCCAGAGTAGATGTTTTTATTGTAACCTGCACTGGGGAGTATCAAGATAAGTTTGGGGCACTTACGTGGCTACATCGTAGCTTCAACCATTTTCTGCCCTGGTGTTGTGTTTGGTGACTAAAGATGACCCTTTCAACAGAATATCTCTTTCCAAGAGGCTGTCTGAATGTGATGATAGTGTCAGCTTGTGTCAGGACCCACGGGGGCTCCCCAAGCACACACCACTCCTGGAATCTCATCTTTTTCCATGACTTCAGCTCGCATTTCAAGAGCATTGAATTCTAAATATGTCTTCCTAACTGGTGCTATCCTTCAAGCTCTAAGTATGCACCATATACTGACAATAACACCTGAAATGCATATATCCGGGGTTGAAGATTCTCCTGTTCTCTGCTGGGTGTCCTATTCTATTCCTGTTTCTGCCATTCTGTCTGTGACCCAGCCTCTACATCTCAGCATGATTTTGACTTCTCTTTGTTTTTCATAATCAGGCAGTCATTGAGATCTGTTGCTACAATATCTGACAATTAAGTTTGCGAACTTATCTTAGAAAAAGTGCTATATTCTTCATTGCTGAATATCACTATGGTCACCTTTAAAGTACTCCCCTTGGGAAGCTATGCACCAACACTAGCACCTAGTCCACCTGTCAAAGCAACTTTGGAACTCTTTTTCTGGAATTACCATCAGAGCTATCATCATATTACCCCTGGTGTCCTGAATGTCATCCAAGTGTTTTCCTTTCAATATTTCCTTTATCTTCAGGTAAAGAAAAAAAGTCGATCAGGTGAGCAAGGTAGGGGTTCCAATACAGTTGTTTACTAGCTAAAATCTCCCTCACAGGCAGTACTGTGTGAGCTGGTGCATTGTCGTGATGCAAGAGCTCCTTTGGGACCATTTTTGTACGCACGCTTCTCATGCCAAGATTTTCAGTTCAAGATTTTCCTGACTTTCTCTATAGACATTTATTTGACCTGCTGTGCTTCTCACAGTCAGTCAACAATTTTGATGCACAATTTGACAAATTTTTGCAACGTTTTCATCAGCTCTGCTCATTACAGGCCATCTTGACCTCTCCTCATCAGTAATACTTTCTCTCACCTCAGAAACGTTTAATTCAGTTGTACACTGCCATTTTCTTCATGGCACTATCCCCATAAACTTGGACTAACATGTCCCTGATTTCACTCCCACTCTTGCCAAGTTTAGCAAGAAATGTAATGTTTGTTCATTGCTTTAATTCAAACTCCAACATTCTCACAATGGCACACAAAAATGTGCAACAATAATGATGAATGCCACTCAGAAAGACACTGCCACATGTCAACACAAACACAACTGTGAAACACTGTGATATACCAAGGTTATGAAACCTTACTGAGTTGTTTGTACAGTGTTGACAGTGTAAGTGCGTGGTGGCAAGTTCACGAACTTAATTGTCAGTGCGTGTATACAAAACCTCCTAGATCTGCCCTCCATTTTGGTATTTTGAAATGTCTTTATAGGTCTTTTAATTTAATTTTATGTACTTATTTATTTTTAATTTTATTTTAAAGATTTGGGGTACAATTCAGGATTAGCTATACAATGGTCATAGTACAGGTAAAGTTTGGGCCTCCCTTTGGTCCCCGCTTTGCCTGGTTTGGGATCAGGCACTCTTATTGATGTTGTGTCCCCCTCCCCTCCCAACCCCGACAGTATCCCACTACTGCCAAGCCTTTTCTTATAGTATTATGGTAAATTTTCAGGTTTCGCTTATGAGTGAGAACATGTGTTACTCTGTTCTTTGTTTCTGTGATAGATCACTGAGTATGATAGACTCTAAATCCTATAGTTTTTTAAAAATTACACATGGTCATCTTGAAATTTTCAAACAATATGGCAAAGCATAAAGAAGAAAGAAAAATTCAACCAAAACAAGAACTTTTAAATAATATTCAAAATCATACAACTCATAAATATATAAAATTAGATGACATTCATTTAGACTTATTTCTTGATGTACATATATAGATGGATGCTGGATGGATAGATGGATAGATGAATGAAAAATGGATGGACAGAAGAAAAATATTGTATTAAAACAGGAGAGTCTAGGTTATTTTAATAAAAACATTGTATAATGATTTTAACAGGAAAAGTGCCAATAAGAATTAAGGGAATTGCTTAACTTCAGCTATCTCTTTACCACAAGAGATATAAATGCCTAAATTATCCATAGTTAAAATCATATGAATTTCCAAGTTTAAGAAAGTTGTGGAAGTGTTAGACTTCTTAAAATTCCACTTCAATTCTAATCAGTTGTGATTGCATTCATACTAAGAGAGGGGGCAGTTGTCCTTAGTCCTGCCTGGCAAGATTCCCTACCCCATCTCCCAAGTATACATACCAAGAGTTATGACATCTGCATTCTGTAATCATAGTGTTCAGATATGAATCATCTTATTTCTTTATTTAAATTAATTTATTGCTTACCGCCAGCCATTTTTCTGGAACTTCTCCAATTTTGAGTATTTTGTTTTGGTACCTAGTACACTTCCCCCCCCCCCCCCGCAATTTGGCCAGATTTCATCATTTAATAGTTTTGTTTCTACCCGACCTACTCCCCAAAAGACTAACAAGAGCTATTTCCTCAAGTTCTGACACATTTGAAAACATCTTCACACTGCTCCTTTACTTAAATAACTGCTTGGCCCATTGTTAGATTCTTTTTTTCCCCCACAGTGTTTATATTATAGACAAATTTCTCTTATCTATTATAGAAATCAGAGATTCCTTTCTCTTTTTACCACCCTCGATCATTATTTATGTTTGTATATTTTGTATCACAAAATTTATTTCAAGAATAAAGAAAGCCACATGACATGTATGATATATTCAATAATCAACTTCAGTAGATTTTAGCATTTGTATTTATTTACTTTGAATATCTTTGTTCCATGAAATAAACATTCAGACTCATGTGCACCATCTTAGGTGCCTTCTCCTCATTCTGTTTCCCAATATTCCTCCACAGAGGAATATTTTGGTGTCCTTAATTTGGTGTTTGTAATTTCTATACATGATTTTGTGGCAACTTTACATATGTATGTATCCAAGAAAAATATGGTATAGTATCTTACAGAGTGTTTCAGATGTATTTAAATGCTATTATACTGGACATACATTCTATCTCTTGCTTTTTTCCTCCAGCATTACCTTTGTAAGATTTGTTAATGCCAAACATGTTGCTCTAGTTCAAACATTTTCAGGGTTCTCCTGTTAATGGATATTTAGTTTGTTTTCAGTTTTTCACTATATATAATATATATAATCTCTCTCTATATATTCTTATTCATTTGTAATCCTTAATATATGTGAGAATTTCTATGTGATACACATTGAAAGACGGATTTGGGTGATATGTAAGCTGTGTTTTTAACTTTATTTCACACTGCCAAATATCTAGGAAAATGTGATGCCATCACCAGGACAGTGTGATACTTCCTAGTACTTCACAACTACATCAGCACTTCATGTTGGCATACCTTTTTCATATTTTCTCATCTAGCAGAGATTAAATGGTACAAGTTTTTCCTACATTTTTCTGAGTACTGAGATTGAAAATCTTTTAAAATGTTTAGTGATCCTCTAAAATTATTTTTTTATGATTTATCTGATCACATATTTTGTCCACATTCCATGAGCTTGATTTTTTTTTCTTCTTCTTGGTTCTTAAGGATAATTTATATGTGCTTGATTTCTATTCACTGTTAGTCTTATGTGTTGCAAATATCTTTCTTAATTCTATATTTGGTTGTTTTACATTTTTTGCTGTCTTTTGTAATATAGAAAGATTTTAATATAGTTGAATTTATCATTTTCTTTCTTTGTGATCTGTGCTTTTTACATCTTTCTTAAGAAAGTCTTTTGACCATGAGATGTACAGATAGTCTTATATGGTCTTCGAAATTTTAAAACCTGCTTTTTACTCATGTCTTTAATCTACCATATGAATGTGATTATGGCAGATTGGCATGAGGTACCAGTTGCATTTTTTAATATGAGAAAACAGTGGGAACCATTTTTTCTTTCCCCACTCATTCTAGACGCTTTATTTTGTTCTATTGGTTAGTCTACAGGCTGGCAGTTTTAATCACTTAGTTTTATTAATTTTTTATATAAAATATGGCATATCTTTAGCTTGTTTTTTACTCCTTGATTAACTATCATTTACTTTGACCTTTGCTTAGTTTTACATGATGCAAATGTCTTTTTCCATTCTGTGGCTTGCCCCTTTACTCTCTTAAGGATGTATTTAGACTTAATGGTATATACTGAAATTTCTTATCCTTTCTTTTATTATTAGTGTTCTTCTTTCCTATTTAAAACATCTATGCCACCTGAACTTTACAAGTATAAACTCTTATGTTATCGTCTTCAGAATCTTTATTGTTTTGTTTTTCATATTTAGATCTAAAATCCACATTGAGAATCAAGACTATTTGTACATTGCAAGATAGTGATCGAGTATTTTTTGTTTGCTTGTTTTAAACATGACTAACCAATGATTCACTACCCTTTACCAAAAAGACCATTGTGTGATATCATCTTGGTCACAAAGTACCCATATATGTGTGGTTTTGTTAAGATGATAGAAAGTTCTTTACTGTGTTCTCTCAATCTATTTGTCTATCCTTAAGTAGGACCACATTGTCTTAACTAATGTAACTGTACAAAAACTTGACATCCATTAGAACAAGTTTTCTATTTCTGTTCTTTTCACTTTTCTTGGTTCTTTGAAATTCTATATTAGTTTTAAAATCATCTTGTTAATTTTCACAAACAACAGCCTGTTGGGATTTTGAATATAGCTATGTATTTCTTTGAGAAGAAATTATATTTTTAGAATATTATGTCCTCAATCCTTGATAATGGTGCATCCTTCTATTTGAACTTTCTTTAAAATATTACTCAAAAGTATTACATTTATTTTTGTAACAGTCTTCCATATCTTTTGTTAGATTTATTTTTATGCATTTGCTATTTTGTTAAATTATAAATTTAAGTTGAACATTAACAATCTATTCCAATTTTACTGAATCAGGAATAGATGTTTAATGACCAAATACTTTTTCAACATTTGTGGAAATAATCCTAAGGTTTGTTTCTGTATGATGTTAAGTTGTATTATTATATTTTAAACTATTAAACTGTATTTGTATTTTTGGAATAAATTCCACTTGATTATATAGTATTATTCTAATAATATGCTTATGATTCAGGTCTGAAATTATTTTATTTTGTAGTTTTCAATTGATATACATGTTTGAGCTTTGTGTAGCTTTCTCTTATTTACAGTCTTCATTGGATTATGATACCAATGTTATACTTACTTCATAAAATGGATTTGGACTCTCCCTTTAATTAGTTATCTAAAATTATATTTGTATCTTCATAACTATTCTTTACTAAAAATTTGCCAGGCTTCTCATAAAATTATCTACCTGGAAGTTTTAAATTGTGGAACAAGGTAAAATTGATACAAATACAACGGTGATTATTTAGAAATATCTTTTGAAAATACAAATGAGTCTGTGTTTTACATATCTGTCCAAACACATGCATTTCTCATCATATATCCTTCCATATATATTTCTCCCATGATTTTAGTTTTAATTTTATATTTGAACAAAGAGTTTCTTATAAGACTTTTTAAGCTGGGCTCGGTGGCTCAGCCTGTAATCCTACGCTTTGGGAGGCTGAGGTGAGTGGATTGCCTGAGCCCGCGGGTTCGAGACCCGCCTGGGCAACTGGGCAACCTGCATGGTAATGCGTGCCTGTAGTTCAATCTACTTGGAAGGCTGAGGCGGAAGGATTGCCGGAGCCCAGCAGGTCGAGGCTGCGGTG